>NC_048227.1:67901738-67962993 GCF_002007445.2 Ailuropoda melanoleuca | reverse complement strand
AATACTTCTCTGACTATTCTGAGTCTTCTGGCTCTCCATGTAAACTGTAGAATCAGTGTGTAGGGATCCACGAGAT
The DNA here is from genome assembly GCF_002007445.2 of Ailuropoda melanoleuca. Taxonomy (NCBI): domain Eukaryota; kingdom Metazoa; phylum Chordata; class Mammalia; order Carnivora; family Ursidae; genus Ailuropoda; species Ailuropoda melanoleuca. Next base: position 67,962,917 of record NC_048227.1, on the reverse strand, counting down.
AATTTGCTGGTATTTTTATTGAGACTGCATTGAATCTATAGATTAAGTTGGGAAGAACTGACGTTTAGCAAATATTGAGTCTTCCTATAAATGAATATGGAATATCTCTCCATGTATTTAGTTCTTTCATTTCATTAGAGTTTTGAAATTTTTCTCATATAGATCTTTTACATATTTTGCATTGATGTGTTTTTAAACACCTGCCTAAATATGGAACTCTTATGCCCATACAAAGCTTACAAAATTGGAAAAGAAAGATACTGAGTTCAAGCAATAGTTACGATGATGTTGTTCTGCAGAAGAATCAGATGCTAACCCTACTTCTCAATTTCTACTGATTAACTTGAATCAAATATTGTCTTCTGGTGCAGTTACTCAGGTCCTAAAGAGCTCAACCAAACTTCATTTTCATATGTAAATTTTTCTTTCATATCACATACCCACTGTCACTGCACCTTCAAAATTTCCTAGATGCCCATGCAACCCCCTCTGTGACCTCTCCTTTCTCCCAATCTCTCCAAACTCCTCAGACCTTCATTCTTTGCTCAACTACAGGAATATCTTATGGATTTGCATTTCTTCTTTATTTACAAAAGGAGGTCTATTGAAACATATGGCTGGACATGATATCTCCTTATAGGCATTAGAAAAAAAAATCAAAACTGAAGATGAAAGAAGGAAAAGACACAGCATAAGAGAGCATACACCATGAAATGGAAGTTCCACTTAACCAGCAAATAGCAATGGACTGAGCGCTTTATCCTTAGCAGGCTTTAACCTGAATAACCTTAAACTAGTCATTCACCTTCTATTTCAGTGGTTGCCAAAGTGGGTATTAGACCGGATAACTTCCAGGAACCAATATTTGTGGGGTATACTGGTTCTAAAATCGTAAGTTAAATAAGAGAGATCAATCAATGAGGCAAACAATGTTTTTACTGTGGCTTTTGTTTTTTTATGAGTTTCTTGTCAGGTTTTTTCTATTTTTAATTATATTTTAATTGAAAAAGTAATACCTGCACATGGTAAAAAATTAAAATCACAGGAGTAAACTTTCTTCACAGGCCATAGATTCTCCTCTACAGAAATTTCTATGTGTTGTCCACACATTTTTGATGTCTAACTTCAAACAAATTGGAAAATACTAGACATGGTGTTGTTAAATGTACTTTTCTACTTAAGTGTGTAGTAGCTAGCTACTTTTTCCATATTAGTACACAAAGATTTACCTCTCTTTTTTGAAGTCTGAGTATTATTCCTTTCTATGAATGAAATATCACATTGATCTTGCAATTTATTTTTATCTTCAACGCAAATCAGGAAAAATTAACCAGGCTTTGACAGTGAACCTTATATCACTGTAATGTAGCAATCACTAACAAATTATACATTTGTCCAATACTTTATTTGTCCAGTACTTTATGTATCAAATTGCAACCCAAAAATCACTTGAAATTTGACTCTACCACTTATCCCAAAGATCATAAAATATATATTTGTGCAAGTCCTTAGAGAAGTAAAAATATTTCATTAATTTGGAAAAGTTAAAATATTAGCTAAATGATAATAAATCTGCACAGCTAACAATGGAAAAATATTCTCAAGAGTTACAGGAGAACTTGGGGTGCCTGGGTGGCTCTGTCAATTAAGCATTTGCCTTCAGCTCAGGTCAGGATCCCAGGGCCCTGGGATCAAGTCCTGCATCGGGCTCCCTATTCAAGCAGGGAGCCTTCTCCCTCTCCCTCCCTCCCTGCTTGTGCTCTCTCTCTCTCTCTAATAAATAAATAAAATCTTTTTAAAAAAAGAGTTACAGAAGTACTTAAAAAATAATGATATAATTGAAGTTTTACTAAGTAAGATTCAAGAACAAAAAGTTAAAGAAATAAAATTCAAACTTCTAAAGGAACTTGGTTCTTATTATTCTTCAGTCAGATTTGCATGTGCATTTTACAACAGATGCTCACTTACTCTTGATCAGGATTTGGTGCAGTTCTTGTTGTCAAATGCAGCACTGAGTCAATGCACTGGATTAAAACCTACAGGTAAGTTGTAGTTCAAGAAGTATATGTGTGTGTAATTATCATGCACCTCTAAAAAAATTAAAACCTAAGGCAAGAATTCACTGAAATTTGAAATGGCTATGAGTGAAATCCCTTTTTAGAAAATTTAAATGTATTCATAATATGAAACTGATGAGATATTTATGGTGCACCTATGTTATGCACTATGAAACATCTCATATATTTAATTTCATCAGTAATTGTAAATGGGTTGTTTTTGTTGTTAATGTTTTTGTGTTATTATTATTATTATCCAATGATTGCCTTCATGCCTACATAAAACGCACTCGATAGATATCTATTGAAAAAAATGAATAAATGAATACAATCCTATTTTAAAATGAAGAAGTAGGTTCAGAGTGTTTGGAGTCAAGGAAAATTTGAGCAATTATACCTTAATAAAATTAATGACATTATCTTCTCTTTACATGACTGTCAGAGAATACAATATTGCCCATAATATTCACTCTTTTAGGATAAAATTCATCCTCATTTCTGGTGGTTTTAATAAGGTCAACAATCTCAAAAACATTCAGCAAACACACTAAGGTAACCAAAATTTTGAGAATTTGACCCAAATATTTGACAAAGATTCAAAGATGACGCTCTAGATAAGCTTGGTGAAATTTCATAGATAAACATAAATAAATCTAGAATAAAGTTCAAGTGAAGTTTTCAATGATTTGGTAACTTGATAACCAAGTATAAAAACAACAGAAGCAAAGAATCTGAGAATTACATCAGCAAAATAAATTATGGAAGGTATAACAGTTATTGCAAATGTTAATTTCAGAACATAATAGAGGCAGAATATGAATTGGGAAGTAGAACTATAATTTTAATAATTTATATTTATATTCCCAATGTAAGCAATGATCAAGTGGAATCATTAATGGTCAAGCTTGATCATAGAAGAAGAAAAAATAGATGACACGATCAAGAAAAATCAAGCTTTATCAAAGTAGAAATATTACAGAATTCTAAACCCAATCTTGAGAGAGAAATTTGCTTTTGTTTTGAGAGATGCTATCAATATTAGCCATCATGTAATACAAAGGTAGCATGATATGTATATATATGTAGTCACACACACACACACACAGTTGGGAAGAAAACATTTATTGGATGAATATTTTATGGTAAGGTATTTTACTTTGATTACTCATACAATATGGCAATGTAGGTATTATTATCCTAAGAATACAAATGAGGAAACTAGGCTGAACTAGAATCATATGACCCTAGCGCAAGACCTTCCAGTCATGAGCTCTGTGGGTCTGGGGGAAATCACCACCTCTCTAAGCTTTACTTTCATCAGCTGTAGTATAAAGATGATACTTGCCCTACTAAACTTCCACAGTTGCTCACCCTGCAGTTCCACAGTGGCAGTCAGATAACATGTAGAGCCTCCGTGTCTTAGAAAGCACCTTACAAATATAAGGGTTTTTTTTTTTTTAGTTACAGAAGGCATGCAGATAGAACCAACATGAGCAACAGCAGGGTGGTTAAGAGCCCAGCCCCTGGCATCACAGAAGTATGCATCTTGGCTATGTTGTTTCCTACCTGCTTAACCTTAGGAAAGCTGCTTGATCTCTTTATACCTGTTTCCATATTTGCATATTGGTAATAATGATAATGCCTATCTTATAGAATCATTGTGAGTATTAAATGATACAACAACGTTAAAAGTTCTTAGAACATGCTGGTCATCCTAACTTCTCTTTGGAGAACCAGACTCTGGACATCATTGCCAATTTTCACCAATGACTAACTTGTAAATATAATTCTGTTTATATCAACAAACATTAAAAAGCAACACTGAAAAATACCATGCTAGATATTTCAGGGGGTGCAAAGATGAAAAAAATAAAATCTCTTAACTCATCTTGCTGAGAGAAATAAACACATTAGTAATCATAATATAAGGCAAAGTGTAATACATAGGAGTAGCAGAGAAATTCCTGTTATACTGAGTATGAAACAAATATTTAATTGCCTGCATTTGAGTCTGTCCAACCCCTTGGTCCATGAACCGAAGGACAACACAAAGGGAAGTATTTTCTAAATAGATAAGCACAGTAAAAATTCATACTCATAATTTGGGTCTTATGTCTCAACATGAAATGAAGACAGAGCTTTTATACTAAGAGTACCATTCATTGGGCCGCCCTCTAGAAAGTAACATAACACAACTGGTCCACAGATTTGGAACCCTTTATCCCAGAGTGCAGAGGGGTAAGCGCTGATTCTTTCATTTTCTCTTATTATTACTGCAACTCACGTTAAAGACAGTTGCCTGTGCTTGGGAATCAGTTTTTAAGAATGGAACCAATCAAAGATAAAAGACATGTAAAGAGATTGAAGCTGAAACCTCATTTCTCTAGGTTGCTACTATGTAATCAATCTGTTGAATTCAGATGCCCAGACACCATACTGAAAAGGTTGCTCTTTTTCCTTTTCCTGTGCAAGTTCAGCACGTATTTACTTGAGATCCATGAAGCTCAGATTGTATACTTCAGCTCTTCAAAAACTTAATTAAGCCATCAATAATAACATTTCAATACCATACCATTTACACTGTAACAATAACATTTTTCCTGGTTCTTTGTTGGAATTGTTCATTGATAGCTACTACTTGAAACAAAATTTAAGCATTTCACCTACATTTCTGTAATAACTAACTTTTTAATTGGTCTGAGTCCTGTAGTTTCTGTTATTTTCGAATCCATTTTGGACAAATTCTTACAGTGCTTGTCATTTTTCACAGTACTTCCATTCTTTCAACTGTACTGTATAATCATTCAGTTATGAAGAGGTTGAGCAGATTCAAGTGGGAGAAAGCAGGAAAATGTTGGATTCATTCCTGAAGGGGTGCCTGGGTGGCTCAGCTGGTTAAGCACCGAACTCTTTGATTTCGGCTCAGGTCATGATTTTAGGGTCATGAGATCAAGTCCACATTGGGCTCCACACTAAGTGCTGAGTCGGCTTGTCCCTCTCCCTTTGCTCCTCCTCCAGCTCTCTTTCTCTCTCTCTTTCAAATAAATAAATTAATTAAAATCTTTATTTAAAAAAAGAAAATGTTTGATTCACACTTGAAACATAGATTTTCTCTTTGATATTCCCACATATCACACTCTACATTCAATTATAATTATTTATGTGTTTATTTCCCTTATGAGACTATGAGTCTTCACAGTGAAGAGACTCTTATCTTAATCGTCTTTACATCCCCTAATGTGCAACTATATTACAGTATACAAGTATACCACAGTCCAGATCAGGAACTTCCAGTGGTTACTTAATAACAGTTTATTAGGAAAAACAAAACAAAATAAAACAAAAAGCAAAAAAACCAAACAAACCAAATCCTCCACATTATGTCTCCCATCTACCTAAATTCCACTCTTATCTCCTGATATTCTCTTATACATGACCTACGCTCAGATGGATTCCAAACCTGAGGAGTTAAAGGAGAAAGAGACGAGACTGTTTTGTTGCATCTCCAGAGAGTTGCAGACTGCACACTGGTTGTAGACAGAGTTCAGAAATATACGTAGTAGTGTGTGTGTATGTGTGCATGTGTGTGCGTGTATACTAAATTGATATTCCCAACTCTAGAACGAGTAAACTATTTTCTATGCTCCAAGGTCACTCTGTAACTTTCTATGCCCAGGTTTTTTATTATTAGCAGCCTAGGATGGTAAGTTTCATTCCCAGATCACTGCTTCTCAGTGTCCACCTTAAATAACACCTCCTGCATGAAGCTTTTCCTGATTTATTGCTTTTCTGAGAACTTCTATGACATTTTTTGATACTCACCACAGTCTGCCTTATAATATAGCCATCTGTAAGACTGATTTCCTCATTAACAAACATAACAAATATAATCTCTTTAAAGGCAAGAACTATCTTAAACTTTTTAATAAAGTATTGATAGAGTATAGTGCTTTATGTATAGATAACTCATTTTTTAAAAAACAGGTGTTACACTGTTTTACACTATTTGGTTCCTAGAATAGTCCCTCTAATTTCCAAGTTGGAGTGGCTAACTTCTAAACAATTAACACAATACACAAGACCCTACATGTCAAAAGGTATAAGCAAGCCCCCAAACTCACCTTAAATGTGCCTTTCTTCTAAAGCAAATGTGTTACACCGCTAAATGCCAGCAGGCCCACTTTGCTCCACTGGACTACATAAAGTTGGAAGTTTCTAATTATCAGCACAGCAGCACACAGCTTTTACATAATGACTTAGTTTTATGCAACATCAGTGCTCTGAACAAGGGAGAAATGTTAATAGGTGGAGTGAAATGAAATATGTGGATGGACGTGACAGGAAGCAGCACCTTTTCGGCACTGCTGTATTTGAAGTTATTTGACCGTTCTCATGGTCCCACGCATGGGCCTAGAAATAAGGTTTCTGGGCCTCTCTGTTAGTGGTGCTTTAGTGCCCGAGGAAAGAGGCAGCTTGCATTACCAAGGTTGGTTATGATACCCATTCCTCACTGAGTTCGACAGGAGAAATGAGCCTTGCGGCTAGAGGGAGGCAGTCCATGAACTGCTACTTCGGTTCCTTACTCTGTACACCAGTCTCCCTGATGGCCTGAACTCCTTAGCACAGTGCCTTCATCCTTCCTCCTTACACCATCCTGCTCCTTTATATCATCCTAGCCTTGCACCATTTCTGAAATGTGAACCACTTGTGTTCCTTTTCCTTCATTCCCTATTCTTAAATACCCCATCCCTTCATCCTCCAAATGTCTGTTTCCTGTGGCAGAGATGATTTTTGTAACAGTTAATAATACCCTCACATGTTGCTTTACAAACTATCAGGAAATACCACTGATGACTTGAGGTATTCTGGTACTATGGGAACATGCACTAAAATTTTCTAAACCTAGTTCAAAGGAATATATTCTCCAAAAGCTGACAAAAGATCACCTCACCCCCCTCAGAAATGTAAAAGCAATCCCTCTTATATTATTATAAAAATTTTCTTAGTTATCCTCCTGCTCCTTCTTTACTATTAATGTTACAACCACTTCTGTGAAGTGTCAGGAGTCTGAGCAGCAACCAATTCACCCCCCACATAGAAACCTTAGTCTGTTTGGGAATTTTTGGTGTTGGATTACTTAAAGCAATATTAAATTGGAGTAAAAAGAATGTATGTGTTTATAAAAGAGGCATATGTTTCTAACAGGTGAAAAAATGGACAGTGTGACAGAAGGGAAAACTAATACAAAAATTAAACTCAATACCCAAATAATCAAAGTTAAATGTTTCCAGTTAAGAAATGGGCAGAGGACATGAATATACATTTCGCCAAAGAAGACACACAGATGGCTAACAGACACATGAAAACATGCTCAACATCACTCATCATCAGGTAAATACAAATCAAAACCACTATGAGATACCACCTCACACCTGTCAGAATGGATAAAATTAACAACACAGGAAACAACAGATGGTGGCGAGGATGCAGAGAAAGGGGAACCCTCCTACACTGTTGTTGAGAATGTAAACTGGTGCAGCCACTGTGGAAAACACTATGGAGATTCCTCAAGAAGTTAAAAATAGAACTACCCTACAACCAACAATAGCACTTCTACGTATTTACCCAAAGGATACACAAATACTGATTTGAAGGAGCACATGCACCCCGATTTTATAGCAGCATTATCAATAATAGCCAAGTGATGGAAAGAGCCCAAATGCCCATCAACTGATAAGTGGATAAAGAAAATATAAACAATGGAATATTATTCAGCCATCAAAAAATGATATCTTGCCACTTGCAATGACATGAATGGAGCTTGAGAGTATTATGCTAAGCAAAGTCAGTCAGTCATAGAAAGACAAAAACCATATGATTTCACTCACATGCGGAATTTAAGAAACAAAACATGAATATAGGAGAAGGAAGAAAAAAAGAGAGGGAGGCAAACCATAAGAAGCTATTAACTATAGAGAACAAACTGAGGGGTGGAGGGGAGGTGGGCAGGGGATGGGCTAAGTGGGTGATGGGTATTAAGGAGGGCACTTGTGATGAGCACTGGGTTTTACAGGTAACTGATGAATCACTAAATTCTACTTCTGAAACCAATATTACACTATATGATAACTAAGTAGAATTTAAGTAAAATCTTAAAATAAGTAAAATCTTAAAACAAACAAATAAAAAACAAGGTAAACTGTAATCCAAATCTAAATCAAAATTCACTGTGACTAAAGGAGTCTGAACTAGTAAAATGTGCTGACCATATGAGATTAAAGTCTTCTGGAAATTCATGGGAAAAAAATCCTAGTATTTCTCTAAATTATATTGCTTAATACATACATCCTATATTCTCCTAATTCCCATCCATCCTACATTAATTTAATTTTGTTTTCCTGAGTACAACTGAAACATTTAACTTATAATATTAACTTTTCATTAAATGTTTCTTAAAAACTGCAACATATAATAGTTGATCATCTTCAGGCTAAAATTTCACATGTATCCAACTGTGTGGAAATAGACATCTCCCCGACTCTTCTAAAATCTTTCTACATAGTTAGGGAATGGCCACTTAATCCTCAAAGAAAGCAGAAGAAATCTGAACTTGGAAAATTTCATAGGTCAAGGACTGAGGGTGTGATTTAGGATTTAGATGATTTAATGAATAACATGACCTTTTCCTCTGCATCAATCTTTCCCATTAACTGTGACCGTGGTCAATTCACTAAATTTATCAACTGTTCAACTGCTACTTCTGTAAAATGGAGATTACAAATTCTACTACACAGATTACAATTAGAAATATATAATGAAATATGAAAAGTCTTTGTAAATTGTGGGAACTACACAAATGAAAAAGAAAGTCCTTCCCCTAGACTTGGAGCTCGTGTCTGTCTTTCTCCTTTGATATTGTGCTTCAGCTAGATGATAATTATAATTGGTGAATGGACCAATTTACCCCTATTTTTGTTTCTGAAGGCATTCTTTTGAGCACTTTATTTCTGAAAGTAAAAGACATTAAATACGCGTTGCAAATAAGCATTGTGCTTTCTTCTCTGTAGTTTGCTTAAAGCATTTGTTTTATATGCTGAACTATAAAATTATTTATATTGGGACTTTAATTTATGCAACAAAACCCATGTAACTCTCCTAACTCCAATACATGACTTGGATGAATTTCATTGCTTTTCCTTCCTAAATTCAACATACCACATATCACACACACACACACAGAGAAAAGTCTTAGGAAAAGTAACATTATCAGATGTTTGCACATGTGTGTAACTACTTAGATAGTTATAAATTAGAAACGCTATCTATCTTTAAAACTCAATTGGACTCCTAAATTCACCATTTATTAACTTCTGTGATCTTGAGCTGGATATCTACCTCTGAAATTTTGTTTTTACAGTTACTGTTCAAATTCTGTAAGATAAGGAAAATACATGTTTTTTAATATAATCACAGTGTTTTTATAAGAAAATTTGTGAAAGTGCTTTGTAAATTATAAAAGTCTAGAAATAGAAAACATTGTTGCTATTACAATAATAATTATTATCAATATTATTTATCAAATGAAAAAACAAAGCCTTAATGATGCCATAGCTCAATGAACCTCACATCCTCGATTCTGGTGTGGTCCTGGACACCCTACTAGGTCAACACAGGAACCAGCACCTCCAGTTGGGGCTGCAGTCACAGTCTGAGGGGTAATTAGGAGAATCAGCACCAAGCTGGCCCAAAGTTAGATGGTTTAGTCCAAATAGGACAAAATAAAGAGGTAGAACCAAGATTCAATCAAAATCAATTACTTTTGAAACTGAAGATGAAATCCTATTGGATAGATGGTGGTTAAAGTGAACAGAAAGAGACAAAGATGGAAACATTTCTTAAGGTAGAGTTCTGGAGCTTTATCAGCAATTTATAAGATTCTGATACTGGCACTGCATCCTGAGAAAAATATATAGGGAATGGCATATCGGGAATGGCAGGTCACAGAATCAAAGACTGTTCAAGTTAGTGATCTAACCCGACCTGAGCTGCACAAACCATAAGCTGGAAATAGAGACAGAAAAATGACTGGTCCAGAGATACACAGCTGTGGTAGATCACACGTTTGATACTGAATAACTTCAACTTTGAAGCTCATGGAAATTTTATAAGTAGACTGGACTTTAGGTGATATTGTCATATTACTTATTTTCATTCTAGGTTTGTTTGAAGACAGTATATCAAAATCCAGTTTCCCTTTCTTATTACCTCTCCAAATTATTCCTTTTTAAAAAGATTTTTTAAATTTATTTGAGAGAGAGAGAGCAAGAGGGAGAGCGCACACAAGCACAAGGAGGGGGCAGGGGCAGAAGGAGAAGGAGAAGCAAACTCCCCACTGAGCAGGGAGCCCAACACAGGGCTCCATAGATACCAGGACCCCAAGATCATGACCTGGGCTGAAGGCAGAAGCCCATCAGATTGAGCCACCCAGGCGCCCCTCTCCAAATTATCCTTAAATACAGTAAGTTTCCAAAGTGCTAATAAGAAGTAGTTACAAAAAGAAACTCTATGTTTTTTCACAATGGCATAAATCATTTAAAACACTAAAAAAATTCCTGTAAACTCTACCTCCAATCTTACTACCAGGGTATTTACTTACCTTATTATTAAGATGATTCATTAACATTATTTAATTATTAACAAAAGTGTTATTAAGAATATTTATATAACCATTCTCTAAAAAGCAAATATGTGCATGCATTTTTAATATGGATATTATTAATAGAAGTTGACTCATTAAAGGTTCTCGTTTTCTTTTTAATATAAAACTATGATTTCAAAACTTCTTCAATATTACATGGTTCTGACAATTTAAAATAAATGTTAATGCTCACTAGAGCTGGAAAGTTGAATAGCCATGAATATTAAAAATTTTGCACTAAATGTGTTTTTACTTATAAAAATACTAATAGCTTTTTTTTTAAACCATTCATTAGTTATTTACTCTATGTGTGCAGTGGTTTTATTTATCTCTTAGGTATTCTTCATAAGAACGTGAAAGAATCACAGAAGTGTGGAGCCCTCATGAAGCCAGCTTACAAGCCATGCCATCCATCCCTGGACTTCTCAATCACTTGAACCAAAAAATTATCTTCTTCTCTAAGCAATTTGAGTTAGCTTCCCTATTACTAGAATTAAACAACCTAAAAGAGAGAAAACCTCAAGAAAGTCATAAAGTCATAAAGACTTTCTTGATATTCCTGATATTTTTCTCTCTGAGATAACACAGACTCCTTGTGTGAAAATTTATACCTTAGAATATGGTCAATCACATAATTCTTATTTCCACTATAAGCTTATACATTTCTTGAGCAAAGGTTCTGTTTCTTATTCTTTTCATATCTTTCACCAGACCTGGAATTGTATCTTGGGTATATCAGGTACTCAAGAAATTATTTTCAAATTACGAATTAATCCATTCATGTAAATGCTTCTTAGCTGAAAGCATAAAAGAGTTACTTATTTTCTGTTTATTTCAGTCCCTGATGCACTAAACCTCCTTTGATGATTCCTGCTTGTCCACCACCTTCACAATACATAAAAATTCCAGTGTATTCTGTTCCTCCTAAATCTGCCTCCCTAGACAGAGCAGCCAGGAAACGTGACAGCACCTAGGCAGCCCACCAGGTGTCTGACAGGTGCCACCCGCTCCACACAGCCAGGGAAACAAGTGCATAAGGACATGGAGTGTCAGGGAAACTCCAGGCTGCCATGACAGACCAATGAGAGTCATGTCTAACTAATGCTGATGGGAGAGCAGTCTTCTGGAGTCAGCCAACCTCGCCTTCAAACATCAGGAAAATGACAGCTGAAAACCCTTTCTTAAGAATGCAGAGAGAAAGTGTAGTCAGACTCAATGAAATTAAATTAACTCAAGTGTTATCTTTGAATTTTTAAAAACTTATCATGGATTTTCCTTTTAACAGAATCAGTGGGCAAGTTTTTTACCATCCCTTCCTCACCAACTTAGAGAGACAAACAACTGCTTTATCAAGGAGGATACACAAGAAAGGCACAGAAAGAAGCCAGACATACAGTCTGGTATGTTTGCTCTCCTAGCAGAGCTACTCGTTTTGGTGGCTGTTTCTTCCTCTTTGCTGGCACTAAAGATTTAAATGACTAAAGAGTGCTTCATACATATTATTTCACTTTATAATGCCTAGCTTATAAACAACACCTACCCATAGTCCATCTTTTCTTTCTGGGAAATACAAAATACAAAATAATATGGGTAAATTGACAGTCTGACAAATTACAGTGTATTGGAAAACAATGACAAGTGCCTACTATGTGCCTCCCACCCCACCCCCACACACAGTTGTTTTCAAAACACTCTGTCTTCAGAAGTTTCACTCTAATTGAAGTGATTCTTCCTGAAATAAGACGACTCATAACTTGATAACTTTTATTCCCTCACTTCACCCTTCACACTCCCAACACACAAAATATTTAAAATTACAAACTAAAACAAAGTAGGAATTTTGTCCCTCTATTTATCATGGATAGAGGGTCTTTAAAGCAAAATTATACTTTTTCTCAAAAAACCTTCCCTCCTAAGAATGGTCTCTCACTGCATTTATTTTTATACTAGCATCCTTATAGTACTATTTAAGGGAGATCTTACTGAATATACATGTACCCTGGATTACATGTAATTGATGTCAGTTGGAAATCTGGTCAATGTTGGTCCATGTAACATGTTAAAATATTTCTACACGAAAGAATGGAAGTCCAGTGGTATCTTTAGAAATGAAAACTAATTTACTCTACTAATATATATATGAAATGCATTAAGTATAGTCTTACTGCACGAAGTCTTACCTGTGTCCTTCCAGGTAGCACTGATGTAAAGTAACCATCACCAACTGTCTAGATTAGTTTAAAATTTTACAGATACTCCTCTCAAATGCTAATCATTTAATTTGCTCTTACAAATCCACAGCACACTCAAGCAGCTTTCCTACAACACAAATAATAGCCCTTTGCTTGACAGAGAGAAGAGACAAACATTTTCCCACAGGTCAGAGATGTGTTTTTTCACCAGTAGAGATATTGTCAAAAAATCAGCATAATAAGGAAAGAAAGACAAATTAGAAGATTAAAGAAAATGAGACAATAGTGATTTATGAAGGACTCAATATTTAAAGACAGTAACTGAAATTTGGTGCTGCATTTAATCAAATGCAATATTCAATAAATCCTAAACTTTTGATCCAATGATAAGACTAATTAAAAAAAAAAAAACTTTCCAGCTTCTGGTCCACATGTAAGGAGCTTAGAAGTCATTACTCCATCCAAAGAATGAAAAACTGAACAGACTGAAAAATCAACAAACTTTCTTCTTGGATCCCTAAGAAAGGAGAGGACACAGGGCAAGCCACCGCCCCAAAGTCTGGAGAGAAAGACAGGTGAATGCATGGAGTCACTGCTTACTGGGAACAGAAACATACGTGGATACTGTTGTGGAAACCAGTGCTAAAGCAGAAAGACCTGAATTGTAATTGATGAATTGCTGGAAGCTCAGTGTGGACAACTCTGAGAATTAAAACCCAGAGCAATGTAGAGATTCAATGCAATCCTTATCAAACTACCAATACCATTTTCACAGAACTAAAAAAATACTCTTAAAATTTGTATGGAACCACAAAAGACCCCAAAAAGCCAAAGCAATCTTGAGAAAGAAAAGCAAAGCTGGAGGTCTGGTATCTGGTATCACAATACCAGCACCCAAGATATACTACAAAACTATAATAATCAAAATAGTGTGGTACTGACACAAAAATAGACATGTAGATTAATGGAACAGGTTTGAGAACCCAGAAATAAACACACTGGGGCGCCTGGGTGGCCAGTCAGTTAAGCATCTGACTCGATTTCAGCTCAGGTAATGATCTCAGGGTCATGAGATCTCTACACTGGGCATAGAGCCTGCATTAGACTCTCTTTCTCTCTCCTTCTGTCCCTTCCTGTCATGCATACATGCGCACATACTCTCTCTCTCTCCCTCTCAAAAAAAAAAAAAAGAGAGAGAGAGAGAGAGAAAGAGAAGAAAAGAAAAGAAATAAAGAAATAAACTCACACCTATATGGTTAATTACGATAAAGGAGGCAAGAATACACAATGGGGAAAAGACAGTCTCTTCAACAAATGGTGCTGGGAAAACTGGACAGCTACATGCAGAAGAATGAAACTGGACCACTTTTTACACCATACACAAGAATAAACTCAAAATGGATTAAAGACCTAAATGTAAGACCTGAAGCCATAAAACTCCTAAAAGAACATAGGCAGTTATTTCTTGAACATTGGCCTTAGCAATATACTTATGGATATGTTTCCTCAGGCAAGGGAAACAAAAGAAAAAATAAACTATTTGGACTACAGCAAAATAACAAGCTTTTGCATAGCAAAGGAAACCATCAACAAAGTGAAAAGGCAACCCAGTGCATAGGAAAACATATTTGCAAATGACATACCTGATAAGGAGTTAATATCCAAAATATATAAAAAAAGAAAAAAACTATACAATTCAACTTCAAAACAATCTGATTTAAAAATGGGCCCTAAAAAGGGACATTCTTCCAAAGACACACAGATAGCCAACAGACACATGAAAACATGCTCAACATCACTAATCATCGGGCAAATGTAAGTCAAAACTACAATGAGTTATAACCTCACACTTGGCAGAATAGATATTATTAAAAAGACAAGAAATAGCAAGTGTTGGTGAGGATGTGGAGAAAAAGAAACCCCCGTCATTGTTGATGGAAATGTAAATTGGTGCAACACTGTGGAAACCAGTATGAAGTTTTGTCCAAAAAGTTAAAAATAGAAATAACACACAATCCAGGAACTCCACTACTTGGTATCTACCCAAAGAAAATAAAAACACTAATTCAAAAAGATACATGCTTCCCTATGTTTATCACAGCATTATTTATAATAGCCAAGACATGAAAACAACCTAAGAATCTATTGATAGATGAATACATTAGTTTATATATGTAGAGTTGGTATGACAGTGCAATGTAGCACTGAAAAAACGAAAGCCATTTTAGAATTATATGAATAAAAGAGAGAGTCCAATTAGAAATATTAATGCAAATTTATGATTTTCTTTAAAGAAAGGATTCTGGTTTCCAGAAAGAAAAAAAAAAAGGTTTCTGACAAGACAAAAAGGAAACTTGTAATTTTGTGTCACCCTATCCTATCTCAAATGCTCATCCAAGGCAAAGCATACAGTACTCAATCAGTAGCTTTCAGACTCAATTCTTTGTCTACTCTCCACTAGAAGAGGCCGGGTCTTCTTGTAGAACAACTGATTCAGTCCATGCAGGCAGGACAATTCAAAATGAGCCTGAGACATGATGGTGTCAAAGCAAGCGGACTCTCAGGGTAGCAGAGATTGTGAAAAGGGATAAAGGGGTCAGTCTGAAAACAGAGCTAATATTGGCCAAGTAGCATCAATAATGTCTTCAAGACAATCCCTGACCCGCTATGGCCTTCTTATAACTGTGGGATAATACCCTGAAGAGTCTTGGAAGCCCTGCTATTTATTTACAAGGGTCTACGAAGCGTGCCCCTCAGATATATGGAAGTCATCATGTCCATTCAAAAGTTTCTAATGTTGCTCTATCTTAAATCATTCTAAGGTCTTAACAAAGTCCTTATTTCTATACTGGATTTGATCTTTGTGTTGAGATCCTTTCTTACTTAGAGAACCCTTGGCTGTCTAAAAACAAAAACAAAAAAACAAAAACAAAAAAACAAAAAAAAAAACTTCTAGACTCTTTATGTGTCTTCTAAATTCCATTTTAAAACTGAATAATGTGTTCTTTAACACATTTCTCTCCTCTCTCATTTCATTATTAGTAGCTAGAAGAGGCTTGGTGGTACCTTTAGGACCATGCCTGGAAATATCCTTAGCTGTATCATAAAATTCATTTGGTGTATTTTTTCTTTTCTATGCTAATGCAGGCAACAGTCTTGTTAACTTTCTCTCATATAACTAGGGTCTCCTTCTCCCCAGCACTCAATGACATCTTTCTCATTCCTTTAGCCCTCCTCTGACAGCCTTCCTGAGCCCTTCTGGCTTCACTAAACCTTGCTCAAGACCCTTTAGGCTTTCTTCACAGTCTCCTCAAGCCCCTTCTAATGTCTACTGATAACTTGTCCCAAATCTAATGGCACAAGTTTTGGTGTTTTGTTTTGACAGAACCCCACTTTCATATCCAAAATTCTGTGCATTGAAAATTGCACATTGCACATATTGTTGCACAGCAAATGCCTCAAAATTTTAAAATAGCAAAAATCATTCTATTGTCTGCCATGGCTTCTGTGGGTTAGGAATTTGGAAAAGGCTCAGCTGGATAGTTATGATCTGAGTTCTCTCATGTGATCCCAATCAGACCCTCCAGAGTTGGAATACTGGCAGCTGTTGCAGCTGGAGACGAGCCAAACATCTTTCTCTTATATGGTCTTAGGGCTTCTCCATGTTCTCTACTTATAAACTAGTTTGGACTTCTTTACAGCATGACAACTTCAGGGCAGTCGAGACTATTTTTATGGTGGCTTGGAGTTCCAAAACGAATGTTCTGATGAACAATGTGGAAGCTGCATTGTCTTTTTTTGATGTAGCCCCAGAAGGCATGCATTGTTGTTTCTACCGCATTCCACTGGTTGCCAGCAAATCATAAATATGCTCAGATTCTACAGAAGAAGAAATAAACTCTAGTTCTACTGAAAAAGTTGCAGAAATCCATATACGTGAGAGGTATTCTTACAACCACCTTGGAACATAAAATCTGAGATAGGGTCTAACTGTGGAGAACCTCATTTGCTGGACCAACAAATTTGACAATTATATAGACTAGTTCTAAATTTCAATGTTAAGATTAGTTGAGAGGCATATTACAAGTAATTTACTCAAATAATGGTTATAACTATCAAAACAGAAATAAAATTACTAAAAAATAAAATAGAGCTCATACAAAGTTATCGTTGCTACGATATCACACTCATTCACTTAGATACTTAGAAACAAAGTGGTGGAATTATAGCTAGTTAACGGGCAATTTTACATTTATAAAGCCAGTTTTGTCTATGCCAATGCTTCACTGGATTATACTTAGGATTTGAATGTTGCCCCTCTTGGCTTTCAGGATGGGAAAATATTGAAAATTGCTGTTATAGCCAACAAGGAGGCATTGAAAACTTGAATGTCAATATCAATCTGTGTATTCCAGCCTTAGCTGTGACCTCATTGAGGCTAAATATGCTTTGTATCCATCTTTTTTACTACCACTTATTTTACCAGAGAGGCTACTCCAAATCTTTGCCGCTTTCATCAATCCCTAAATTCACCCTTATAATCTTTTTTCCCTTACCCAAGTTAACAGCATCACTATTAGCAAGTCACCCAAGCCACTTTAGAGTTTTCCTTAACTCCTCTAACTTTTCAATCCCTAAAAATCTGTTCTTAAATCTTATACATTCTATATCAAAAATGCCTCTTCAGTCTCATTACCCTAGTTCAGTCCCAACATCAAAAAGAAATAGATCTGGAAGGCAGCTATTGCTTAAGATAAAGAGATATGGTGGGTTTTTTTTCTGTTTCCTAAAGAAAATATCAGATGTTATTACAGCATAAAAATAATAAATAAAATATAAAAATCACAAAAGCTGAAATTGTTCTGCAGACATGGCTGATTTTGATCCTATTCTAGTTAGCATGGTTCTTGCATCTATGCACACTGTGACAGAGCAAACAAGATAACAAGAAGCTCAGAATGGTATTTTTTTAAAAAGAATATTCTGATCCTTTGGGTTTAATCCAACCTTTAAGGCACAATAATAATAATTAAACTGTCAACACATTATACAACTAATTTGTGAACTGCAATAATAAGAATAACAGGGTGAGGGCAAGATAAAGACAATATTCCTACAATTTAGAGAGCATTAATGGTTCAGAGTAAAATACAGCAAAAAATATAAATTGGGTGAAAAAAAAATCAAAAGAAGAATTCTGGTCAATGTCAAATCTGCTAGAGTATTCCTAGATGTAAAAACAGAAACATCATATAAATTTAGGGATACTTATTGAGGTATTCTAAAATAAAGAGTCAGATCTCTGCTGTCTGGCTAGAAATGAACTAAAATTTAAGAATTCTCATATTTCCTTTTCCAAACTTTTCTAGGAAGCATGCAGCATTATTCTATAATCACTTGTATAGCAGCTCCAAATATTTTAACCTACAAGAAATAATCTTTACCTATAAGAAATAATGTAAGGTATACACCTGCTGTCTGACAAACATGGTCCTTAACTTCTGGAAGTCATCTAACACCTCTACTGAAGACTGTGTGGGGAACAGCAAGGTATGCTAGTTACACATACAGAGAATCTACTCCCTGCTCCAGGCAGACAATAAGGTGAGCCTCTGCTGTATCTTGAAATGAGCACCATGAGAAATCATGGCTCTAGACTAGAATTTCCTTGTTCTCTTGTAGACTGCTAAGAACTAGTCACACTCAGTTTCATAAAGAGGAGAGAAAGATTGTGAGAGGGAATCAGTCTCAGCATATCCATTTATACATTTTGATATTGTACATGTCACTTAGGTTATGGCTAAATGGAACCATCTGCCTGCCTTCTTACACCACATCACTTCTAAGAACACTCAATTCATCTCTGTGCTCTGAAAACAGCATAAAACATTTAGGAAGCAACTTACCAGCTATATAGTATTTTGTTAGGGTGTATTGACAGCTGCATGACACAAATACAATTTTCAGGGTCATTCCCATGGTAGAGAGAGTTAACAACTACATTGAGGCCCAAGAGGGTGTTGGCTAATTAAACTGGCATCTAACAAGCCATCTTCTGTGAAATCAAAACTTCCCGTTGCCATAGCAAAATGTTCCACAAATGTGTGGGGTTTTTTTTTTATAGTCCCCTTTCTTGAAGTCAGTCCTTCCTTTAAATTACCTCTTCAATGCTATTACCACATCTCTGGAACATTAGGTGGCAAGGCAGAATAATGGAGTGGTCGCTTAAGAGAGTGAACTCTCATGTAAGAATGGCTTGGTTCAAACCAGGGCTCAAGGGTTCCACTTGAGAGCTGCAATGGTGCCCAACACCACTAACTCTCATTTTCTTTTTTTTGTGTTTTTCCCCCATTTTGTTTTGTTTTCATCTCCGAAAGAAGGATAATAATACGTATCTCACAGGGCTAGTCTAACACTGAACTTTTAAAAAAAATCTGTGGAATGTTTAGCATCTTGCCTGAAATAAGTACATAATAAAATTCTAGCTCTCAAAATATATTTGGCCCCAAATCCCTCATTGTTATCATATATTGACAGAATACCTCCCATATGCTACATATTCTGTCAGACTCGGGGCCTTCTACACAGAACAGATAAAGACTGCCTTTATAGATATTTAGAGTCTTTGTACATTACCTCTCCAGTGTCTGGTCAGTGACTTCAGGAACAGATCAAAACAAAGCAAATAAGGTTTTAAAAAAATATCAGCTCATCCATTTCTTTGCCCAAATATCAACATAAATATATTCACCTTGTTTTTAAAAAAAGAAAAAATATTTGTGCTTGAAATATCAGTTGGCTCACACATACCACAGGTTTTCTTTTCTTACTGATTTTCCTGTGACTGGTAGATATGATACAAAACATATGAACAGTCCTCCAAGGATGTGCAGTATGACCTAAGCCATAGAATTTTCACGTTTGCTGCTTTTCGTGGTTGATCACTGAGTTGTCTGAAAAAAATTATTTGAGAGATATTTAATATTTAATATGTCTTGACAAGTCTGCTAGTCTAAGAATTTCATGGGTTACTGAGCTACAAGTCTTTCATTGTCTTTCTCCTTTTACCATACATATCAAGTGCATGTCAACATCTGACATCAAAAATTATAATTATGAATCAGTCACTTGGTACTCTATGCATTCAATCATCATGTAATATTTCACCACACAGTTTTACCTTGGTGGAAATCAACTTAAATAATCTGGTCTTTCTCAGACTTTATGTTATTATCCAGGTGATTACATTCATTTCTCTGACCAAAGAAAAACAGATTCAGCCATTCAACCTCCAGAGTTATCACTTAGTTTTTATTGTTCAATAATTATACAGAGAAAGAACACACACACGCAAGAAAGATCATTAAGATGAATGGAAATATAATGAAAATTCCAGATGAGAAGCGAGGCACTAAATCCTATAAGGATTTCAAGGACAGGAAGATTTCAGGTAATGTTTGAAAGAGAAAAAAATGATATGTCAGGAGGCAAACTCAATCTCTTCTTAACTTGTTCGGTCAGCAAGTTTATGAAGTATCACAGACAGTATATGAATTAGTATGATTCAAGAAAACCCATAGAAATGTGTTTTGGCATCTGAAACTATAACAGATGGCACACCTATCTATATGCACATTAATGTGAGCTGATATATGCTTGCAAGAAATCTGTGTTATAAAGTGGTATGCCCACAGGAGGCCTTCCAACATTGTAATGCTCACTTAGACTCTTGTTTCTTTTCTAAATAAAACATGGATTTTCTATACTTTCCATGAAGCAGCAGCATCTTTTCCTTAAAAGTTAAGATAAGGACCTAGCAAGCTTTTAGACTCAAAAATATATAATTTAGAGAAAAATACGAATATTATATCTTGGATATTATTTTATGCTCTTCAAATATTCCTTTAAACCTAGCTCTACATTCTGCCATTTCTCAACTGATCATTCACAAAAGGAAAATCTCCTTTCCCAAAAAAAACAGTTTGACATTTACGTTCATATCTTTTTATCGCCCGTAAGGAGCCAGATCTGTTTACAGGCATCTCATTTAAGGAGAATTCTGATGTGATGTGGAAATAATTAAGAATGAAGGAAATTGATCTGATCTAATTTGATGTAACATAAGCCAAGTGGTTTATTATAGACAAATTCCCTCAACTGTGAGTTGTTGCCCACTAAAGGAAGTTTCATATAAATGATTACATGAATGGAGAGATGTAAAATCTGGCAGACACAGCCATCAAAATATTAATTTTTTTTTCATAAACGGTATTTCATACCCTTCCAACCAGATGTAGCCAGGAGAAGTCACTCAAATGCAAATTACAAAAATATCCTTATATGTATTTGATGAAGTTAACCACCCACATCTGGAGATTTGTGGGAAGATAAGAAGTCAAACTTTAAAATATATAAATCACAGGAACCTACAATCTCCATGCTGTACAGATCTAAATAACCTCTACCACAAATATTAAGCCAAAATCTCCAAAATGTCTCAGTTAAATGGTGAAGAGACAAAGAAAGTATAGACAGTTTCAGCCAAAGTCATGGCTTCTCTATCTCCTAGCTATCTAGATGTAGCGTTAGTGAGTTGCCACTTTGAATTCTTTGCCAGGTACATGTATACATTTATTTATTTTGATAGCAAATTATGGCAACATGGCAATTAGGAGTCATAAGTGAACGGGAGAAGTACCTGACACTGGGTTAGACCAAGGCTACTTAAAGCAGGAGAGTGGACCACTGTGGTCCAGTAAAGAAACTCTAGACACTGAGAGATAATGTTTAAAACCTTTCATAGAAATTTGATATTGCTTGACATTTTTATTATGTTTTATAAAGGTATCCATCTGCAATATATTGTAAATTTAAAATAATGGTGATTATGATGACGATGACGAAGATGAAGGAGGAGGAGAAGGAGGTGGAGAAAGAGAAGGAGGAGAAGAAGGAGGAAATGTGGTTGGACTATATAGGCCCTACTAATGTCTTGGCCAGGATAGAAGACAAAATAGAGGCATAGTTGAGATGATTTATACTGTCTTTAAAGTCTAATCTAAAACTGTCTTGTGAATGAAGTACTTCTGGGTAAAGACTTGGATTGCAATCTTTACTAGCTGTGTAATTTTGGGCAATGCTGCTCTTAAACCCAGCAAGCAGGGCCCCTCCTCTGGGCCACACATAGGAGACCCTACTCTTCAGAGTACAGTTGATCCTGAACAATGCAGGGGTTAGGGGTGCTGACTCCCCATGCAGTCAAAAATCCATGTATAACTTTTGAATCCCCCAAAACTTAATTACTAGTAGTCAACTTTTTTTTTTTTAATTTTATTTATCTATGTGACAGAGAGACAGCCAGCGAGACAGGGAACACAGCAGGGGAGTGGGAGGGGAAGAAGCAGGCTCCCAGTGGAAGAGCCCGATGTGGGACTTGATCCTGGAAAGCCAGGATCACGTCCTGAGTCAAAGGCAGATGCTTAACGACTGCGCTACCCAGGAGCCCCACTAGTAGTCAACTTTTGACAGGAAGTCATACTGATAACATAAGCAGTCAATTAACACATATTTTGAATGTTATATGTACTAAAATATTCTTACTAAAAAGTAAGCTAGAGGAAAGAAAATATTAAGAAAATCATAAAGAAGAGAAAATAATTTACAGCACTGTACCATGCTAATTTGAAGATGGATGAAAAAAATTATGAAAAAAAGCCACACATAAGAGGGGCTATGGAATTCAAACCTGTGTTTTTCAAGGGTCAACTGTACTGTTCTTTAAAATGTCCAAGCTCCCACAGAGTATCTGGAACTAGAGCCTTCTGGGAAGGGTGCCCTATATCCAGACCAATCCACATGGGTTCTATTCACCAGAACCTCCCACCACCAGACCACCTACCTCCAGCCTGACCCTCCCCTTCAGGGAGATTTCCAATCCTCCACCTCCACCTCCATCCCAAATCTCATATTTGGTACCGGCCAAATGCCACAAAGAGCTCCAGGACTCATGCCTATATTTCTAAGGAGGGGGCACAAAACACCACCCCAAAACATGCCACTTTGGCAAGTGGATTATTTTGAGCTGAAGGCAATCAGGACCCAGCAGACTCAGGAAGAGATATTAACTGCTCCTCTTAACTGCCTAAAAGAATTTGGATAGGAGGCCTGTACCAGAAGGGAGGTATTACCAGAAATAACTTTTTAATACCAGAAAAACTTATCTGTGTGGCATGGCAAACCTTGTTTACCAAACATTTGCTCTTCTCATCTTCATGTGAATTGTCTTCCTCTCCTTTGAACCCCCAGAACCCTACCCTCTTCCCCTTAACTCAAGATGGTATATAAGCCTCAATTATCTGAGCTCTGGGGAATCTCATATTTTTAATGGGACTCCCATACATGCAGAATTTTTCTCCTGTTTATCTATCTTATGTCAATTAAATCATTAGACTGGCTAAAGAACCTAGAAGGAAAGAAGGGGAAAGTTTCCTACTTCTACATTTCTTTCAAGGCCACATGAAAAGCCTGGTTGTAGAGCAGCCTGGCTAGTGGATTGCTTCCAAGTGATTTAAGATGTCTCAAATTGCTTATATAGACAGCAAAAAACGTTTACCCCATACCCATTCTCTCTCTCTTTTTCTCTCTCTCAGGCAGCCCTGACTTCGAACAAATGATTTAACCTTTCCGAACCTCCATTTCCTTGTTGGTTAAATGGGGAGAAAACATAATACTTATAACATGATATTGTTCTGAGAATTAAACTGTGTAAAATGTGTAAAACACCCAGTAAAGTGCCTGTTCCAATGTAAGTTCCCAATAAACAACACTATTACTATTCTAATATTGTGTACGCATTTAATACACATAGTAGAGGCCTAACAAATATTCATTCCCTCACAACACCATCAAACACACTCCTAACTTACTCCATACAACAACCTCAGCTCAGTCCTCATTCCTCTTTGTTCTAACCCTGATTCTAGCTCTCCCTGCTGATGCTTCCTGCTTCTTTTCCCATCTTCAAATGGAGTTCCCTATGATGCTTAGTGTAGTCTGCCTTTCTAGGGTCATAGATTTGCAGCACATGTGCAGAGATGCTGCGAGCTAATAGGTTAACAAAACTTGTTTCATCCATTTGCAGGCATTTACATGCTTCCAAGTGAAGCACATACTCTCAAGTTGGTAGCAGACCTTTAATCGGGCTTTGTCTCATTCCCAGAAGTATGGTTTTTTTTTTTCCTTTCCTTTTCTTTTTTTTTTTTTTTAAGATTTTATTTATTTATTTAACAGAGAGAGAGACAGCCAGCGAGAGAGGGAACACAAGCAGGGGGAGTGGGAGAGGAAGAAGCAGGCTCCCAGAGGAGAAGCCTGATGTGGGGCTCGATCCCATAACGCCAGGATCACGCCCTGAGCCGAAGGCAGACGCTTAACGACTGAGCCACCCAGGTGCCCCTAGAAGCATGTTTCTTGTCACACCCCTGGCATTTTAATTTTTGAGTTTTTACACTGCAACTCCTTTAGATTTTACTCTTATTTACTATTGAGGAATAGAAAGACAAAGAGCTTAACCTGGTGGCTAGTGACACGAGGAGGTCCCTTTGCTTACACATTTGCCCTGCCCATGGTTTTCTTGGTATGTGGTCCTCTGCTGCCCTCTAAGGGCCTCTGCTCACTTTACCCACTGGTCGTGACTGAGACTGTTTGAAATCATTAATAATCCTTGTTCTGACTTTAGTGTATGGAGTGCAACGTATGCAGTGTATCCAAGAGTAAATTACAAAGTTCCACATCATAAAGGATTATTCTGAAGCATAAAATATACTTCCCACCTGAAAGTGTTCTTTTTGTGAGGTCCTCTTCATAGGACTAATCCTGCTTTCTTGAAATACATCATTACTTGTCTATTTATAGTCCCCACTAAATGGAGAACACAGACAGAGCATTATAATCTAGCCTGGCCATAAGGAAATGGCTCCGACAAGAAGAGTGCCTACTTAGACTCATGCAAAGTGAGTAGGAAATAGATATGCAGCTGAGAAAAAGCTTAGAGTTGTTGAGGAAATGATAACAGTTCATCATGGCTAAAGAGTTGAACACTGTAGGTAGGGACAGGATGAAGAAAGAAAGTGGGAAAAGAGGAAATTGGAAATATACGTCAGATCCAGATCATTAGGAGTCACATTTAAAATATACTTTATTCTAAGATCACAGGGGATCCACTGGTGGGTTTAAAGCAGCAAATATTGTGGTCATAATATTTTTGAAAAATCACCTAAGAACACTATTATAGCAATCCAGGCAAGAGATGATTGTCTGGTCTAGGTGAACAGAATTGAGGATTGAGAAAAGTGGATAAAATCTGGAGATATTTAAAAGGTAAAATCAACAGCAACTATGAAGAGAAGAGTCAAGGATGATCAAGTTTCTGTTTTGGATCACTGAGTATGTATGGTGGTAGAATTAACTAAGGTCAGTATCTCAATACAAAACTATGAACCATAGAAGGAAAAAATGATAAACATTGTCAAAATTTAAAATTTGTGGTCTTTTTTTAAAGATTTATTTATTTATTTATTTGACAGAGAGAGAGAGAGACAGCCAGCGAGAGAGGGAACACAAGCAGGGGAGTGGGAGAGGAAGAAGCAGGCTCACAGCATGGACCGTGATGCAGGGCTCGATCCCAGAACCCTGGGATCATGCCCTGAGCTGAAGGCAGATGCTTAATGACTGAGCCACCCAGGCACCCCTAAAATTTCTGGTCTTTAAAAAACACTTAAGAAATAAATCAAGTTAACTGGGAGAAAATATTCACATAATACATATATCTGAAAATGACTTGTGTCCAACATATATAAAGAATTTTTACAATTCAATAAGACAAACAAATATGAAAATGGCAAAGACTTGAACCATATAAGTGTGTGTGGATAATTACTATATAATTACTAATATGCACATGAAAATATGCTTAATGTCACGAGTCATCAGAGTGATGAAAATTAAAACCACAAAAATGTTATGCATCCACTTCAATGGCAGTTTAAAAAAAAACTGAGAATGCCAAGTCTTAACAAGGGTACAGAATAACTAGAAATCACATATATTTCTAAAGGAAATGTAAAATGGTACAGTCTCTTGGGAAAACAATTTAGCAGCTTAGAATAAACCTAAACACGCACTTGCCATATAACCTAACAATTCTACTTCGAGGTATTCACCCAAGAGAAATTAAAACACATGCCCACTTAAAGACCTACAAAAAATGTTCTACCATCTTTATTCAGAATGGGCAAACCAACTCAAATTTTAAAGTAGGTAAATTGTGGCATATTTATACAAGATAATAGTCATCAATAAAAAGAAATGATGCGTTGAAACACATAACGTAAATGCATATACAAAGCACTTCACCAAGTGAAAGGAGCTACAAACAAAAGTGTACATACTGTGTGATTCCATTTAATATGAAACTCTAACATAGGAAACAAATCAGTGGTTACCTAAACCAAGGTGGCGTGGATTGAGTGAGAAGAGACATAAGAAAACTTTTGAAGGCAAGGGACGTGCTCTGTATCTTGATTATGATGGTGTTTACATGGGGTTTTAAATTCGTCAAAGCCTATTAATGTACAATTAAAAAGAGTGCATTTTGCTGTTTAAGTCAATAAGGTGGACTTAAAATAAACAATAAATAGATGAATACTGAGTCACTTAAAAGGTCATGATTGACAATTCATGAGCTCCGTGAATGATGTCATGATGAAGTTTCTTTGGCTTCCTCATCTCTCTGGAGCCCCTTTTAATTGAATTCTAATAGCAAAACACAATGACATGTCTCAACAGTATTTTGAAGAACAAAAAAATCAATTTTCAAAGTTTTTTTTAACTAAAGTGTGATACAAAGTTTTAGTGTCCCTCTCCCTAAAAACACTATTTAATTCAGCCTAAATCTTTCAGAATATTTTCACTCAGTGAACCTTTATGCAGATATTATCCTTTCTAATAAAGAGCCTCACTCAATCATCACAAAAGTGAAAACAATAAAAAATGAATGTGGCAGAATGAAAGAGAGGCTGTACTAATGATCAGTGTTAAAACAACCACTAAACAGCTGCTCAGCTCTTTCCAGAACCAGCCTTACCCTCGACTACATCTTCTTGAGCCTTTCTCTTCTGATTTTGGACCATCTGTCATTTGGCAGATAAGCCATATTCTGAGACATCTATATTCAACCACCATTCTCAAACCCTATGAGTATGCACTAATTCTAAACAAGACTATGATGATCTATTCTAACATTTTGTTTTCCTTAGTTTCATTTTAAACTCTGTCACACATGGGAAAAACTTAGATTTCAGCAGCATAATTGCCTCTGAGAAGGTTCCCTTACCTTCTGCAAGCTTTTAGTATCAATGCAATAAATTTTCAAGCCTTGCAAAGAAAGAGAATACTATATAATTTCCTCTAGTCGATAATGAAGATTCATTGGGGATTCAGCTAATTTAGGAGTCTCACAGATTTTAAGCATCTGTAGGATTTTTCTCCTTAGCTACACTTCAATCTCAGACCTGAATATAATATTTTAATTAGTTATGTCCATATTCAATTATCATTTTCCTGCTTTCCAAATGTTATATATCACTCAAGAGAAATGGAAATAAAATTCTCTTTCTTGATCTTTGAAACAGCCCAGAGTACTCAGGTAATTTCCAAATCTATTTTTTCAGTTGTGTAGGGGAAGAAAACGAAATGGAACCAGCTTGCTGAGCTAAATAGGAAAAGTTCAGAACTGAGATGAAGAGCTAAATTATCATTTCCAATACATCAAATCAACAAGTTCATAGACAGCCTATGAAATTCTAACTCTAAACCCTCTACTGAACTCCCACTGAACTCCCACTCCCCTCTAAGTTGAGGGGAGAAACATGGAGGCAGTGTCATCTTCATATATGACTATTCCTAGGAGTCTGCTTTGTTTAGACCAAGTACAGCAGGTCATTACTCTCTTGACAAGCTCTCCAGTTTGTGCTTAAAGCAGTTAAAATACTTGATTTAAAAAATAAAATGAAAAGAGCTCTAACATGTGATAAAACCAATTCAGTTTTAATTCAGAAATAAAAATAGAGCCTAGTGCAACCCACTGTTTATTCTTCTACTTAACCATGTTTTTACATTCCAGTAGAGAAAGGCCAGTTTACTCTCTGCACAAATGCAAACATTTGAAACAACCACAGGGCAGTGTGCGAGAGGTTCCCAAAGCAGGAAAATTACCTTCTTTCTTCTACTGTTTCCATCCCTTCCCTTTTTCAATTTAGAGTATTGACTGGTAACTTCTCCATATACTTAAGATGTAGCAGGTATAACTATCTTAAAGGACAAGATGATGCTGTAAAAATAACCACGTATGAGACTGGGTTAGGGTGCTGGTGCTCCCATCACTAAAGACCAGAGGCAGCTTCTGGCACACACAGCTAGTAAACACAACAGCGACTCAAAGATCGAGAAAGCAAAAGCATGCTTTGCTTACCAAGAAAGTACCTACTATATTTGAACGAACCTTTACACTAAAAACAAACATGGTAGAACTGAAGGCAATGCATATTTTAACTATACTTCCTCTGAAGAAAACACTATTTCCACTGAACATGTAAACAGATTCATATTACTGCAAACACTTGAGAGAACTGTAATGGTAGGCACTGCGGCCCCTCGCCATCAAAAATATAAAGGCTAACAAAGCCTAACCCTGTCACCTCCTGCTACTCATTCTGGAGCTCTTCCCTTTCCAAAGACCAAGTAAGGAAGAGTGGAAATAAGGACAATATTTTTTTTGTTACTGATGGAAAAAGAGTTTTATGAATATGCAGTTTCACTCCAACCTCCAAAATCTGTATTTAGGATCCTCTTATTAAATAAAATCAGTCTCCATTTCAGTTTTCAACACTGGCACAAATAAACACATACACACTCACACGTGTATCGAAAATATACACACAACTTTCAGGGAACCTCAGAATTTCAGAACACATATTCAATTCAATCCAAATCTATGTGCAAACATGTATTTGGCCTGTCAAGGTGTGTTATGAAAAGCATAAGTTATATTTACCTTTCAGCTTTTGACATTGCCTCATCACCAATGCACAGGGTACTGCCTTTCTTATAGTCTATAATAAGTCAT
The DNA here is from genome assembly GCF_002007445.2 of Ailuropoda melanoleuca. Lineage (NCBI taxonomy): Eukaryota > Metazoa > Chordata > Mammalia > Carnivora > Ursidae > Ailuropoda > Ailuropoda melanoleuca. The sequence continues at coordinate 67,933,790 of NC_048227.1, read as the reverse complement.
AAATATTTAGAATTAATCAGGAAAACCCTGGACCTAATGTTAGCAAGTAAACAAACCAATTAAAAACAAAACAAAACAAAGCCTCAGCTGACTCTAATTCTACGATTCCGACTTGGCTTCCGGTGCCACTTAAACACATAGGATCAATGCCTTTTGAGAAAAGTCACATTAAAATTGGTGCTATTAATTCTCTTTAGTAAAGCTATCCCCTTACTTCCTGTGACAATGAGTTTCAGAGAATAAAATCTGATAAAGAGCCGCAAATTAGAATCAAAAGTTAAGTCGCACAAAGCTACAGGATACATTTTTTTTATAGTTGTGTGTGTGTGTGTGTGTGTGTCTGTGGTTTTACATCTGTTTTTCTAAGCTACGACTAAAGGAACTATACCTAACATTTTTACCAAGAAATAGTTACAACTGGTGACACCCTTTCCTTCACTGTGTTTCCTCTGTAGAAACAGGAGACAAACTTCAAAGCCATCTCTGGTACTATAATTGTTGGATTTTGCTTTCTGCTTATTAGGGTTTTTGTTATTGTATAATGTTATTAAGTATGAAGGGAAGAGATTAAGAAGTGAAAGAAGATTGGGGCGCCTGGGTGGCACAGCGGTTGAGCGTCTGCCTTCGGCTCAGGGCGTGATCCCGGCGTTATGGGATCGAGCCCCACATCAGGCTCTTCCTCTGTGAGCCTGCTTCTTCCTCTCCCACTCCCCCTGCTTGCGTTCCCTCTCTCGCTGGCTGTCTCTATCTCTGTCGAATAAATAAATTAAAAAATCTTAAAAAAAAAAAAAAAGAAGTGAAAGAAGATGAAAAATCTCCATCCAGGACACTTTTTTTTTTTTAATAGGCTCCACACCCAGTGTGGAGCCTAACATGGGGCTCAAACTCATGACCGTGTGATCAAGACCTAAGCCGAGATTAAGAGTCAGGCACTCAAACAAGCAAGAGCCACTCAGGCACCCCGCAGGACACTTTTAAGAAACGTGTTTTAGGGGCGCCTGGGTGGCTCAATCTGTTAAGCATCTGCCTTTGGCTCAGGTCATGATCCTGGGACCCTAGGATTGAGCCCTGCATCAGGCTCCCTGCTTAGGGAGGGGCCTGCTTCTCCCTCTCCCTCTGCCTCCCCTCTCTGTTTGTGCTCTCCTTCTCAAATAAAGAAATAAAATCTTGAAAGAAAGAAAAAAGAGAAAAGGAAAGGAAAGGAAAGGAAAAGAAAGAAAAGAAAAGAAAAGAAAAGAAAAGAAAAGAAAAGAAAAGAAAAGAAAAGAAAAGAAAAGAAAAAGAAAGAGAAAGAAAGGAAGGAAGGGTGCAAGGGAGGAAGGAAAGAAAGAAGGAAGGAAGGAAGGAAGGAAGGAAGGAAGGAAGGAAGGAAGGAAGGAAGGAAGGTGTTTTAGTGAAGGAAAAATAGAACTCTTCATTTTCCTGCTGCCACACGTGGTTCAATCCCCGCATCCCCAGGCTGCTCCTACCTGGGATAAGGGCCCTCCCCTGATCTCTTTCCCACCACTCTCAGCTTATTCCCTAAAAGACTCTGACCTCTTCCATTCTATCTACTCTAGATCTGCAGGTCCTCTACCTGCAAAGCGTTTCCAACTGTTCAAAGCTTTTCATCCACATTTAAAAAGCAGCAGCCTCTTGGCATCCCTTTCCATGCAGCCAGAGCTGCAACAGCGACACGTCTCTATGTTTCACTGCACCTGAGCTGACATGGATTCAAAGTGCCGCAGCAGTAGCATCTTTGCACAGGCAGGACAATTATACATCTACGCGCTCTCAGGGAACAGAGAGAAGACCACCCGCCCCAAAGCAGTGCCACCAGCTAGCTCTCCCTCTGGTTCTTTACAGCCCCCGCGCAGCTGTTCCAGCGCTGAGGGAAAGCACAGCTGCCTCAGTTTGACTCATATCTACTGGGCTTTTCTTCATTCCCACTCTCATTTCCATGATCCCCAACTGCTCACATCTCTCCTCCCCTTTTATCTGTATTAGAGGAAGTACAAGGCTGTGGGCAGAACCCTTTTGTCTTCCTGTTTAGATCAGACATGTAAATAAACACATCTGTTTGGCTAGGGCACAAGCAAGGCCTTAAATAGTAGCATTGCCTAAAAGACATGGCTAAGTTCTGCTAAAGAATTATTACAATTAAGACTTCTCATGACAAGGCAGCTTTCATACAGCTAATCAAACAAGACATCATTTCACAAACCCACTTGCTTCCTTTTTGCAAGTGCTTCCTTTTTGCATATATGAAAAATGCTGTTACTTAGAGAGCCTTAGAAGGCAAGCAATTGCATATAACAGCCAAGTAAATCCATGTTCTCAAAACAGGGCACCACGGAGAAAATCACAGTCCTTTAAAATAACAACTCTCTCTAAAGCAGATAAAATCCTTAAAAAAAAAAAACTGCTTTAGAGAATTGAAGTTGTTTTCATGAATTTGTCTCCTCCCAATCTACTCTGTATTTGTTCACAAAAATGGATGTCAATACTAGATATGCATTTTGTTACTTGTGAAAAACACATCTCTTGAGGATTGTCTACTTTATTAGTACTGAACAGATTATTAACCAATTTTTTAAGCTCTCTTTCTTGAAGGGCAGTGTAATGGTTCCTGTTTATTTCTTATGTTTTTTTTAAAAAAAAACCGAATCTACACTTATATAACACCAACATCATCCACGTTTATACAACACAATTTGTTCATTTAGGTACTTCTCAAACATTTTGAAAAGCTTTTCGCTCTATTTCTGTTACCCTGTCCGGGGCCAAGTACCGTGCTATCTAGAACAGAAGTCCATCCTCTGTTATATAATTGTACCCATTATTCAGCCAGCATGGCCACCAGGCAAGGGTGAATGGCTGGTCTGTAGTGACCACGGCACTTTGTCACACCACAAATTAGCCGCAGGCAGCTCTTGGGCCAGATCAGCCCAGAGCACTGCCCTGCACTCTTCCCAAGTTATTAATCACCTTTCTGAATGTCACGGCACCTAGCATATGGACAAAAAGAATTCCAGCCAGGCTCCCTAGACCAGTTCACTCCACTGGTCCACTTTTCACGAGGCTGGGTCAGGTCGTGTGTTTACTTTCTCCTACAGTGTTACAACCTTCAGATGGTGCTCATGCTGAATCCTACCCCCTTACCCATCTGGCAAATCCACACTCCTCAGGCCCAAGCATCTCCTCTAGGGCAAGGCTGTGCTGATGCCAAACAACACTGTTTATCTTTTCTTTTTCAATGCAACCAGCAGGTTCTGTACTCACTTCCTTTCTTCTACTAAAGCTCTGATTACACTGTACTATGGTGATTTGTTTGCATGTCCATCCTTCTCCCCTGCCCTCACCTTTGCCCTTAAATTTCTTCTGGGGACTAATCTCAATGCCATTCCTCACCCTTCCCTGAAGGCTCAAAGTTGGTTTCCTCATTATATGCTCCCATTCTGTCCTGTTCTCTTCCCTTATATAAAAGCACATCTGTTAGCATCTATACAATTTCTACTTTCCAGGATCTTAAGTTCCCTAACTATAGGGACCTTGACAGCCTTGTTCACAGTTGCATGCCCAATGCCTGGGACAGTGCCTGGAACCTGTAGTTCTCAACTGTTTGAAAACATTAGGTGAACAAGTAGATTTTTGACAGCTGGAACTCTATCTTATTCTATGCCCAAGTCAATGAGTAACAATTTTCTGAATCAATGATCAATTCAGTAAATTGTGTGTTATTCACTTATACTCTACAAATATAGTCAAGTCACAACAAACTTGATTCTCAAGGAAAGTGTATAACTTAATTCCCCCAAGTTTATAAGAACCACAGACACAACAAAGTAGAATAAAGCCCTGGGAATTGAGATTTTTAGGTACAATTCTTTTAACTAGTAGTATCTTGAAAATGTTGTACCATGCCATAAAAATTTGCTCTTATGTATGTCCAGCAGCTAAACAAGAGCCAATACATATTCATACATGTTTGTCATCAAGCATGGAAAAATAAAATCACAGGTAATTCAGAGTAATTCAAGCCTTGACTTTAGTTTTACTTTCAATATTCCTTTCTACTCATACTTGCATATTTTTAAAAATAATCAGTCATAGTCAACATTTATGTGCAGAGACCATATGAGGCAGTATGGAGAAATGCAAAAGAAACAGGAGGGAGACAGATGGCTCCATGTAATATACATAATAAACTGTCCTGCTTTGCTCTGCCTTACTTGAATATTATGCATTCAAACCATAATGCTTTATATTCTTTTGCATAGGTGTGGGTTTTCTCCTCTGATTAGACCAAGTTCCCTGGCAACAAATACCCTAACTTTTAGTTAACTCTTTTCCATCACTATTCATCCTTCCTTTTTACTGTATCAATTCATACCTTTACTCATCAGATATTTTTTGAGTATCTGCTGTGTCAGTTACTCTGTTAGACACGGAATATACAGTAGAGAACAAGATAAAGTCTCTGCTCCCATGCAGCTATACTGGATATGGATGTGAGAGGTGGGGCAGAGCAAAAATTAAACAAGTAAACAAACAAATATGAAAGCTTGAGCTGGAAAAATGCTATAAAAACACTTAGATATAAGGGATTAGATTAAGGGATTAGAAACTGATAAAGATGAGGGTTATTTACGATGAAATGGTCAAAGAACATTTAAGCAAACACCTGAATGTATTAAGGAAACATTGAAAGATCTGGGTAGAAGAATGTTTTAGGCAGAGAGAACAAAAAATGCAAAGGCCCAAAGGTGGTAATGAGCCCGGTGAGTTCCAAGAACATCAGATGGATAGAGAGGCTGAACCTGAGTGAGTGAGGGGCATAGGAGTATAAGATGGGGTTAGAAAGAGCAGATCCTGTAAGGCCAATCCGGGCTATGGTAAGCAGTTTAGATTTTATATTCATGTGATGAGAAGCTTATGGAAGGTTTTGAGTAAGGGAGTGACATAATCTTATTTGTCATTAAAAAGATTACTACGACTGCTATGTGGCAAATGGACTAGCATGTTGCAAAAATGGGACCTGGGCAACCAGTCAGGAGATATTACAAGGGACCAGGCAAGAGGTGGTAGTGCTTTGGACTGAAGTAGTGAGAAGAAGTCAGATTCTGAATGTACTTTGAAAGTAGAGCCAGAAGATAGTACTTGCTAATGGTTTCCATCTGAGTTGTGAGAATATGAGAAGAATCAAGGATGACTTCTAGGTGACTGATCTGAAGAGTGATAAGGTTATGATATGTGGAAGACTCGGGGAAAAGCCTAAAATAGGGTTCCAAGAGCAGATGCTCCATAAATGCTAATTTGGTAAGTGAAAAACAGAAAAGTACAAATTAATAGCATTACAAGCTGTTTATATAAGTGATAATAAGTACATAGCCTCAAATTCCAAATCTGCAGCATTTTAGAAAGCAGCAATAGTACTCAGAGCAAAAACTGGAAGAAAATAGCATCCCGAGATAAATCGTCTTTAGAAGGTATAGTTGAAAATCACTGCAGACAATAGTAGGACCTTAGCTTCAAATTTCACAAATTCTAAGAGCTCTTACATTAATTAAAATCAGTTTGAAGTTATTTGTTGAATCATTAGCAATAGTTTAATTCATTTATCGCTCGTATATTTGGCAGAAGACATTACTGTTTAGCATTAGAAAGAATCTCCTACCTCTAGATACTGATGTTTTCAGAAAAGTTAGAACAGACAAGCTAAATCATCTTTATTAATTGTCACGATGGTAATCAGCTGAGAACTTTCAACATGACCTCTATGGAGCATTCAGAACAAATAAGGATTGGTTGCTACGATATCTTAATAATGTAAATATCCATTCCATCAAGCCATGCTTTCGAAATTCATCTCAGAGTTTAATAGTGAAGTACCAGCTCCTTAATTGGTAAGGTTTGATTAATATGTCCTTTCTTACATCCACATGGCCCATCTGCAGTAGGTTAAATTTGTTTCATTTTTCAAGTTACAACAGTTTGGGGATTTCTGCCTCCCTTTCATGTCTGATATAAAGTTTTGCACCTAGGCAACGTACACTAATCTATTTTTAGTGATATTCTAGCCACTTAAATTCAAGACTCTAGACATTTAATGAGGCATTATTTCTTGATGGTTTTATAAAGATCCAAAGACTAGACACTGATATAAGAAGCATCATTCCATTTGTACAGAATTTTTCAGGAAGGAAAATAGGGGGAGTTTTCTTTTATTGTTTATCACCTAAGGTTTGAAATTTTTGCCATTGCACTGCTCAATAAACCCTAAGGATAGTTTCCAATTGGTCCAAGTTACGATAATCTTGTGGAGATTTACTGCTGAGTTTCATGTTATTGGAAATGAAGGAAATTCTACTCACAGTCCAAATACCAAATGCAACTTCACATGGGGTCAGGCAGCATCAATGTGCCACAGGCTTTTATCATAAATCAGATACTCTGGAACAAATTTGGAGTGTTGACTTCCAGAGTTTCCATGTAATATACTGTGCGATTTTTTTTTTCTTTGAACACATGGAGGGCAGTTGTAAATCACACACTAACCTAAAAACCAAGAGACCATTTTTTTTTCTTCATGGAACAAAAACTAAGTTAATGGCCAATTCAAGAAAATACTACCATTGGCAGGGAGCGAGGAGTCTTTAGAACATAGACAGAGGCATATTCACTCCTTGGCTCATTCTGTTCTTTCTTTCTTTCTTTCTTTCTTTCTTTCTTTCTTTCTTTCTTTTCTCTTTCTTTCTTTCTTTCTTTCTTTCTTTCTTTCTTTCTTTTCTTTCTTTTTCTTTCTTTCTCTCTCTCTCTCTCTCTCTCTCTGACATTCAATAGGATCTGCCAATTCTATGCCATATCCTGTCCTACACTGTGGCATACATTTGTCTTCATTTTATTTCAAGCAGAGAATTAGTTTCCTTTCCTATAACTACTGGCTGGTAATTTCATATGTAACTTGTATAATCATGCCCATAGGCTATCGACAAATTTTGTTTGTATCATTAAGAATAACAATCCTTTTTTAAAATTCTTTCTCTATCAAACCAGCATTCCTCTTCTGTGATGACTGTCTTACCCCTTGCAGACAGTCCTATTTAATGAAGTCTTTACAAAACATCTCTCATGGGGCTTTCTCCTTAGCCCTGATAAAAACTTGGCCTGTTTGCCCAAAGCTACCACAAAACATGTGTACTGTGTTCACTTCTCTACAACTGAGAAGCCCTCATTATTGACATCTAACTATACACCCTGGAATGGGACTGTATGTGCCTGGAGCAAGAGACATTTTTTCCTAATTCACACAATGGGCCAACAGCAGCTCTATTTTAGGCCCCCAAACTCAAGAAGTACAAACTTCCCGCTCATTCTGACATGCTGGCAATTCTAACTAGTCTATAGACTTTTCCACGGTAAAGTCTGGCATTGCATCAGTGCTTTCAAAAACATGAAGGTATGCAATGAAGCTCTCCTAATATCTTCCTTACCATATCCAACTCTGATCCCATGGCAGAACTGGGGCCTACCTTAATGTGAATAATGAATATAATCAATCAAAATCCTAAATAAAAATTAACTAATCAAGTCCAGCTAAATATTCAAAGTTAATATCTTTTATATTTATTTCAAGAATATATAGGTTACATAGACAAATTTATTAATAAAATTCACACTGTTAACAAATAAGAAAAACTCAAATGATTTTCAGTACATTAAAAAAGAGTATTTGATAAAATTTAACATACACTCCTAAAGCAAAATCTCTTTAAAACATGAGTAGAAAGATGTAGCATGTTAAAAATCAATCATAATTCTTCCAGCCAGGCTCACACTTAAACATTGGATAGATGTCCATTAACGCTGGTATTAGTTTGCCAAAGATAATAATCATTTTCCCCACAAATAACGCACACATGATAATTCTGAATCAGACAACCAATGCAATTAAATAAGAAATGAAATTCAAGTGAAAATTATAGGAAAAGATTTTAAATATTTATCCACCTAGGAAAAAAATTAATGAACCAACTAAGAAGCTATTAAATATAAAAAATAAATTCAGAAAATTGGACAGTTAAACCAAAAATGAATACATTTTCAAAATCAGAAAATGTAAAGCAAAAACATTTCACTTAGAATCGTAACACAAAATGTAAAAGAACTGCAGAGGGAATTAAGTTCACAAGAAATTAGACCTCTTATTTGAAGAAAATTATAAAATTTTACTCAGAAGCATATAAGCAAAATGAATATGTGGAAAACATGCAGATTATGAGATAGAAAGGGACATCTTCCTAAAGACAAAAATTCTCCCCCAAATTAACTATAGGTTTATTTCAGTTTTGGTCAGGATACCAATATTTTTTCAGTGAATTGATAAAAATTATCCTAAAGTTCTCTGGATATCCAGGAAAATTAAGAAAAAGAATAATGAGTTAGGACTTGTCCTTCCAGATTCTAAAATGTAGACTAAATTTATCATAATTTAAAAAGTACGGTACTTTTGAAATAAAGAAGAATAACACAAATATATACAAAGTGGCAGGTAAAGCTAGTATGTTTTTATGTTTATATATGTATATATGTATATATGTATTCTACATATATATCTGTATATGGATTTTCAAGTTGATATAGAAAAGATGAATAATTTAATAAATGGAGTTGGGACAGTGAGTACACAATGTAGAAAGAAATCAAGTAGATTCCTCTTCATCTTTACCCTAAACTAAGTTAGAAGTTAAAGATTAAATTTAAAAGTGAAATAATAGAAATACCATATCATCCAGTAATTCTACTACTGGGCATTTACCCAAAGATAATGAAAACACTAATTTGAAAAGATATATGCACCCCTATGCTTATTGCAGCATTACTTACAATAGCCAAGATAGGGAAGCAACCCAAATATCCATCAAAAGATACATGGATAAAGAAGATGTAATAGGTATATATTATGCATGCACACAATGGAATATTACTCAGCCATAAAAAGAATGAGATCATGACAACATGGATGGACCTAGAGAGTATTATGCTAAGTAACATAAGTCAGAGAAAGACAAATACCATATGATTTCAATACATGTGAAATCTAAAAAACAAAACAGAGGTGCCTGGGTGGCTCAGTCGTTAAGCATCTGCCTTCAGCTCAGGGCGTGATCCCGGAGTTCTGGGATCGAGCCCCTCATCAGGCTCCTCCACTGGGAGCTTGCTTCTTCCTCTCCCGCTCCTCCTGCCTGTGTTCCCTCTCTCGCTGGCTGTCTCTCTCTGTATCAAACAAATAAATAAAATCTTAAAAAAAAAAAAAAAGAAACAAAAAGCAGAAACACACTAACTAATGGTTGTCAGAGAGGGGAAGGTTGGGGAGATGGATCAAATGGGTGAACGGGAGTGGGAGGAACAGGCTTCTAATTATGGAATGAATATCATAGATACAGTGTAGGGAATATAGTCAATGGTACTGTAATACCATTATACGGTAATAGATGGTAGTTACACATGTGGTGAGCATAACATAACATATAGACTTGTTGAATCACTATGTTGTACACCTGAAACTAATGTAACATTATACTTCAACAAATAAATAATAAATAAATAAAAAAGGTAAAACCATAAGAGTGTCATAAGCATATAGAAATGATATTTAAGTACTTAGTATAATATATTACATAATTTTATATTACATTATCTTATAAACACAAAATATAAACATGACATAAAAAGCAATAAGCATAAAAGAAAAATATCTTTGACCTCATATGAATTTAAACATGTGAATTAGACACCTATTAAAAATGACAGTGTTGATGTATATGCAAACAAAGATTATGTGCATTTATAGCATGATCTCATTTTCCGAAAAAAAATAAATACATGTTATTCAAATAACATGACTGTATTTTACAACTATAAAGTTGGGTGTTTAAAAACATAATGCTTTTTTCCTTGAACTGATTTTATTTTCTAATTCTGGATCTCCAAACAGCCAGACTCATCTCAGGCAATTTAATTTAGTTCTTGCATTACAATTCTACCCCATCCAGTGATTTAATAGATAACTTAGATTGTATACATCAGTTACAGTTTGGCTCAATAGTGCATCCTAGACACTTTTTCCCACCTCATCTTCTGGCTCTCACTATCCCAGGGTATCAAGCACCTGCCTTCCACTGACAGCATATGGCTGCCTATCTACAGTGGGGAGAGGTTGTGAAGAAGAGTAGCAGCCTACTTTCTACGCTGTATTTCACAGCCACTTCACTGTAGTCTGTGGTTTCTCAGCCACATCAGAAGGGGCTCTGGCAGGGGGCCACATTTAGCTCCAGGAAGCAACCTGAAAGGGTGATATCTAAGAGATGAAGCTGCTCTGCTACTCTTTCCTCCTTTTGCCCTGCCAGTCTGCACATTCACTGCCTCTCGCAGGTAAGTCATGAAGTTCATGTTTTAGTCTATTGTTAGGAGCAACTCCCTGACATGTCACTCTTGGACCACGTGACACCTTGGAGACTAGGAAGGTTGAGGCCCCTCTCACACTTAAATGAACCATGTAGCTATCTTCCTTGAAGTACCAATGCAGGATGGTGTGGGGCACATCTGCCCGCTGCCACTATTAAAATGCAGCCAGAAGACAGAACATCCATCTCCTTTTCTCAGGTATCTGTGCACTCCTGAGGGGCTTCTTATATTTCCATCCTTTTTTTTTTCCATTTAGCATTCAGCACAAAGGATCAGGGGAGCAAAACAACACCAGGCTGGTTTTCCCTCTCTCTTTCTCACCTAAAATTCGGTTCTTCTCTCTCTACATTCAACATGGTTCAAAGCCCTTTTTGCATGAGAAAGGGAGTATAAAGGGGATCCTCAGCTCTTCACCTTAACAGATGCAATTTGCCCCAGTAACCCCCCCCATAAAAACTCATGATCTAAATTGGAAATGGCCTTGACAAACAGAAGAGAGAAGAAAGTAAATGTTCTCTGATATCACAAGTTATAATGGTACATCATTATTATTTCAAATTTCATCCTTCTACATATATATCTGTATATATTCACATATTTATAAATGTTGTATACACATAGATGCAGTTATAGAGATGTAGACAGACAGACAGAAATTGGCCTGCAGATGATATATATCTAAATACTAACAGAGGTTGAGAAGTGTTTTGCCCTTGTCCAACATTTATTACATTCATAGATAAATACTAAAACCATTTTTAAAATGTGATTTTCTAAATTTTCAGCTGTCCAAGCAATCTTTTAATTCACCCGGGTAACAATTTCAAAAATGTTGAAAAAAACCACTGAACCATGTAGGTCCACCTTATCCATAGATGTGGCTTCAGCTTAGATTTGAAAAACTCTAGCTAGGAGAAACACAGCCTGCACCAGAATTTGTACAATTATGTGTTTCATTAGGCAAAGTAGAAACAATCCATAAAGTAAAATCCTGCTGTACTCCTCCAGATATTAAAGCCACTGGACAGTTAAATAGGGTTACCAGGTGCTATCTTTCTAATTCCCACCATGTGCTGCAATCAAAACCCCCTTCAGCATCACTGTGATATACGGCAGCATAAAATATGCATACTTGTTCAATGTAAAACTAACATTTGTTTTTTAGTAAATGCGTATTAATTCAGAATAGTACCAGGAACATCTTTCCTTTAAAATTGATTGTGTTTGATCAGAGCAGTCCAATGTTTATAAATCTAATTTTCTCCAAGGATGAGGAAAAAAATTATAATTGACTCACCATACTAACCACAAATCCAAAGCCACAAATATTAAAGGCAGCTATATGAAGTGAATGGTAACACTGAGACAAGCTAATCATAACTCAGAAATACTGAGACCCAGAGTGCTGATTTAGCACGTATAACTTTCCTGTTATGTTTCAAGAATCATCATATTTTCTAACTGAGTAATTTGATTTCTCGTAGGAAATATACGAGTATTGCATCTTGGAATAAATAACGATGTTAGGAATTGGTTCAATCCTTTACAATTGCAAAACCTCTAACCTTAAATTTCCTGAGGGACATCACTTATAAGAAAAAGTGGAAAGCAAGAAATAGCCCAGTACTTTGACTTTTAGAAACTTTTAATTAACAAGTGTTGCAGAAAATTCAAGTCAAAGAAAGCTAAGATCAGGAATAGAGCGAGGGAGCAAGGAAGCAACTCAGGACCAAATGCTCCTGCACAGCCAGAGTGTGCCCAAGTTACTCCAAAAGCATAAGGCCACCTTCCTGTACCCCCCAGGCCACTGTACTCTGACCCCACAGCCACAAAGTAAGCAGAAAGCCTAATGTGACTTAGTTACACAGTAATTCCTTTCCCTCTGTGAAGAGTTACCCATTTCAATCTAATTTCTTACAGCCTCAGGAGGTATATTTATAGAGTGTGTTTTGGTTAAATTCCACCAGACAAGTAATATGGAAAATCCTGCATGTGTTAATCACAATAATTCCTATACTCCTATAACATTTTAACAATGCGTCTTAAAAATATGTGATAAATTTCATATGATCCTCACAAAACTTTAGGCCAAATGTCAGAGCGCAATACAATAAATAGAACCACTTTGGGTGTGTTAAGAGAAATGAGTTTAACATAAGAAATTTTATTACAGAATACCTAGAAATTCGGAAGGAATAGTCTCTAGGCTGGGCGTCCAGGAATGACCCCGAACACTATACAACTGAAATACCAGCAGGGCTGCTGATTATGCCAAAATATGAAGTTATGAAGAGTCAAGAGGCCACCACTGGAACTAAGTAAGAACATTCAGCTATGGCTGTGATCTGGAAATGTAAAGTATCTGCTATTATCACCTTAGCTACTAGTACAGCTGAACACTGGAACACTGTTGGAGAAAAACCCCACATCTTTGTACCTGTTTTCTGAAAGAAAAAGCCAAAGCCATAGAAAGATGGCTTCCATATCACTCCTATCTTTTTTTCTTTTTTTAAAGATTATTTATTTATTTATTTATTTATTTATTTATTTATTTATTTGAGAGAGCACGGGGATAGGGGCAGAGGGAGAGAGAGAGAGTCTCAAGCACACTCCCTGCTGAGCATAGAGTGCAATGTGGGCCTCGATCTCACGATCCTGAGATCATGACCTGAGCTGAAACCAAGAGTTGGACACTCCACCAACTGAGCCACCAGGCACCCCTATCATTCCCATTTTATAAATCTTGAATAAATACTTCTAAATGATAGGATCTGACTTGTTTTCAAACCTTAGCAGCAAGGAGCCTGAGAAATATGGATTTTCAGCTTTCAGGCTTCTGCTGGACAAGAAGGCCACACCGAAGTAGTTAGAAATGAATGCTGAGAACAGATGAGAACAGACTGATCATACCCATCACAGGCAAGAGAGTTGTTATGTCCATTTCACAGATGAGGAAATTGAGATTCAGAAAATTTGAGTGACTTTTACAGGCTTCAATATTAAATAACTGAATCACCAGGAATAGAACCTAGGAATTTCTATGCCACATCCAGTATACTTTCCAATTTGCCATTTTGTACTGATTATAAGGGATTATTAAACTAGGAAAAAAAATTGATCATACACCATAAGGGGAACTAACATTTCTTGATATCTATTTGCTCATTTACCAGGCTATTATTATGTTTCAAAGAGGTCAATTTAGGAAGAATCTTTAGACAGATTAACGTTCCTTCTCAGTGAATGTTAAGCTGTTGATAGAGTTTAGGGTATAGATGAAGCACACTTGCAAACTGCAAGCTTTTGTCTTCCTTTGAAAATTCAACAATCACTCAAAACCTTGAGACAGAAAGTGGTGTCTGAAAAGAAATTCATGTTTTTACTTTTATCCCCCCCAAATTAAAAGAATATTTGCAAAGATTTATAAAATGTCAGAGTAAAACAAAAGCATATTTATGTTATCTTAATTAAATTCAGAATTGCTATTTGAATCAAATGTAATATAAATATAAGTTAACTAAATATGGGTGAAAGAATCTCTTAAAGAGATACTGGCCTTAAAGACAGAACTATAAAGCCACCTAATATAATCTGGCTTCCTTGCCAGCTTATCATATCTCTTTTTTAGTAACTGTACCTTTTTTTAAAAAATGAATTATCATCTGTATCTTCATATGTGTATATTAATTTAATCAAATGTGAAATTTGAGGTTAATTTTTAGCATAATCAGACTCGGCTCAGGTTCACCAGTAAACATGTGGAAAGTGGTTTTGCTGTCACTTTACAAATCTCCAAGGCAGCATTCAGTGCTCATTTTTGTGACTACCTCTTTAAGGGGAAGCATTTTGGAAGAGGTCTCCTGAGAGCATTTATAATAAATCTTTCCTGAATTCCTTTTAAGCAGGAAAGAAAAATCTATTTAAGACAATGCTTTAAGGCAAAATGTTACCTGACTTCAGATTCAAACTTTTCATTTATTAGGGAAGAAGTTAAGGTCTCCAGGGGGTGCTGAATCAGTCTATTCTGAGAAGTAGAAATGGAGAAGCTACTTTAGTTAAATGGTGTCTAACTCTGGCAACAGAAACAAGTTCCTGCCCAGCCAACATTCTCTCTCCTGGAAGTACCACCATTCTACTTCTCAAGAAAGGCATATTGATTCCTTAATTGAGGAATAAGAAAATGATGAAGAAGAATTGCAGAAGCTTTCATGTATTGAATTCCCACTATATGCCAGCCATGTTTGATGCTTTATATATATTCTCTCCCCTAATCTTCAGAACATTACTACAAGCATTAATAATCCCATATTACAGAAAAAACAACAAAAAAAAAACCCAAAAAAACAAAACAAAACAAAAAACCTAAGGCTCTTAGGAGCTAAAATTGTGGCCAAGGTCACACAGCTAGTAAGCAGAAGAAGCAAGACTCAACCCCTGGTCAACTGGCTTCACAGTTGGTATGCCCTCCTCCATAGCAGAGCAATGAAAAACTGAGTAACTCAAGTAAAGGCCACTGTCTTATTTAAAGGAGCAACTCGAATAGAGATAGTCTGAGGCAAGCAATGTAGATTGACATAATGACCAAAAACCTACACCATGTAAAACTGCACCACCACAGAAAAAGCTTCGCAATCTTACCTGAATGTCTATAGCAATCAATGTAAAGGGTATTCAAGTTCAGCAAACTTGCCTGTAGCAAAATACAGCTAAATTTCTTCTACTTATCAAATGGAAGGAGAGTAAAGATTCCTGTTTCCTCATTTTCAGATCTATCCCCAGTTTGAATTTTCACCTTCAGAGTTAAGGGACGCATCACTGAAAGGAATGCACACTCTGAATAAACAAGTTATTCTTGAAAAGACAATCAACATCCCCTCCAGGCGTCTACCTATTACTGATTTTCTTTCTCAGGGAAAGATTATGTTACCAATACAAGAGTGCTCACTTGCAGTCATTTTTTTCATGCCCAAAGTATATTTTCCCTATAGCTTCTATCGCATCATTTAATATGTGTCTTAAACACATTACACTCTTAAAGATTATTTGGGTAGTAGAAATTTCTTTTCCAGTTATAGAGCCAAGCCAATTAATCTATATCACTTTGGTTCTTGGCTGGGGGGGGGAGGTTTGAGGGATGGCAAGGTGGTAGATATTTTTGGCTAGTGAGGCTTTTTTCTTTAATTTAATTGCACATTTTTTCTTTTTACTACCATTTCTTCCTCCAAACGTCTGCAACTTATTTTAACTCAGACGTTCAAAATCAGATGTGATGTCTGAAGCATCATAACTGAATTGTGTGGGAAGAAATACTCAGGACTGTGATTATTCTTCATATAGTTCTTCAAAAAGCATTTGGCTTTTCTGCTGCCACATCACATTATAAATTAATTTTGCTTCCAAGTAATGCTCACCTTAATTTTCTTTTACTTCACTACTCTTAACGGGTTATCTTGGCTGAAGCTCAGATGTACTAGGCAATGATCTCCCTGGAGGCTCTCATATGCTACAACCATATACAATCACCTTAGCTGTCTGAAAATTCTTCAGGACATTTAAAGTTTCTAGCTATAGTTCTTGATTTGCCTGGGGACCATGGAGGCCCTAGGAAAGAATTTTTGACATACTGGGGTAGGATGTGATATGGAAAGAGACTGTTATGGTAACACAATGAGCCTAAAAAATACATATTCTCTACCAGAAGCAATACTAAAAAGGAGAAAGAAATATTTCTGAATACAGTAGGAGGCTCTCCTTGAATTTACCTCTACTGCATAGCCTACTCCTACCAGTGCCATCGCCATCACCTGCTGCCCCCCCACACACACACCACCACCACCATTCTCCCCTGTCCTGGATCCACTCTCCATTGCATTCATTGAAAGGCTGGCTCCTGCAAACCGCTTTGCCAGGGCTATGGGAAACCCAGTAGGAAATCAGCAAAAGGGAAAAGAAAAGAGGTGAATGTTGTTCTTGGCTCATTCATGCTTTGCTTCAATGCTAGGATTCTTTTTTTTTTAAGAATTTTTTTTAATAATTTTTATTTTGTTATATTAGTCACCATACAGTACATCCACAGTTTTTCAGCAATGTTCCATGATTCATTATTTGCGTATAACACCCAGTGCACCACGCAATATGTGCCCTCCTTAATACCCATCACCAGCCTATCCCAATCCATACCCCCCCTCCCCTTTGAAGCCCTCAGTTTGTTTCCCAGAGTCCAGAGTCTTTCATGGTTCATCCCCCCTTCTGTTTACCCCCCCTTCATTCTTCCTTTCCTTTCCTTTCCTTCTAACAGGGGCTGTGACTCCCTCTGACCACAGTTTCTGCCAAGTGGCCCCTCCTCCACAGGGCTTTAGTAAGCTGCTCCTCCTCTCAGGTTTAGAGATGGTAGCACCTTCCAATATTGCTATTTGGAGTTGCCTCAACTTCTCTTGTTTGTTATGTTACTGAATCCCACACATCTCCCCATGTACTTTCATTAAATTCTCAGAATTCCATCAGTGTGCCTTCTGTCTCTTGCTGGGCCCCTGGCTGATAACAGTAATTGGGTTCAGGAGTGGCCTCCAGAAACAGACCCTGAGGTTGAAATTCTAGTATTGATTCCACACATATTATTTTGTAACATAAAGATGATTTCCCTGCTCAGGTGGGGGGAGAACATGGATAACTAGTAGAGGACAAATTTTTGGGAGATTAAGCGTCTCTATCATTTGCCTATTACGGTGATAAAGATTATAGGCTGCTTCTCACTCTACTGGAGAGCTTACAAAAATAAAATAAAAGCATAGTGTCTTGAACTTTGAACTCAAGGCATAATAGAAAACCAGAAGGTTTTTGATAAGCTTTATATGGATCTTTTATGTATATGTAGAACAGACATAATTAATGATCATAACCATAACCTGAGAGTATAGGTTGCAGAGTTGCACTATTGATTAAATACATATATTCAGTGGGTTTTGAGAGTTCATATTAAAATTAAGGTTAGCAGCCCTTTTAAAGTCTCAGGGTCTCATTCCTTTGTAACTAGGGTTCTAACTATAATCTTTGAGACTTGTTTCAATAAGTGGTTGAAAAAGTAGAATCCTAAAATTTCAGATGAAGTCCTTAACTTGAACTTTCAAAGACCCCTGAATCTTCTCTGCTGGCTAAAGCAGTCCCTCCACCTTATCTGAGAAAACTATTTTCAAAGACTTCATCTGGAGCACTTGCCTAGCAAGAACATTCTCATTCTCCTCAAGGTTAACTCCCACCATCATTCATCACTTCCATGGCCAGAGGGAGAATGCAAAGTATTCTCAAGAATAAGCTAGATTCTATGCCAAAAGGGAGATAGGACCCTGACAACTTTTATAGTCAGGAAATGGGAGTGGGAAAAGCATGTTTAGAAATGGATACTTAAGGGGTTAAATCAAGGAGATAAAAATATGGGGTTGGTTCAAAAAGAATTTATAAATACAGGAAAGTTTATCTAAGATTCTAAATATATATTATGTTGGCTGAAACACCTGGGATGAGCTCTAATAGTTTGCTTAAAGCCTGGACTCAATGGTGACCTGAATAAATGAGAATGAGATGCTGGGATTTTTCTGCAACAAAAAGGAAAGAAATCAAAAGCATAAGGAGGCAGGGATGCTGGAGTAGACCTATTATTTTTAACCTATTCTGCCACACCCTACCATACCTTCAGGAGAAACAAAAGGACACTTCCTTCTCCAAAGCTTTAAGACTACTTTGGTAGTGAGCACTAGTATTCCCAAAAAGTTCTGTTGTGGCTGTCTTCCCTAGGCCAGAAATGCTACAGAAGAACTGAGCTCCCTAATCTCAGTGAGAATGATGCAGCCTTTGAGTGGTTGAGGCCAGGTGGCAGTGCTCAGTTGCAGGGACGAGGTTGGCACAAGTATCACAGTAAACCACAAAGGCAGAATGTTTTGATCCATAGGAATATAGGGTTATGGCTAATTTTTCTGCGAGAATCTTAGGAATGAAATAGATTGTCAACCTTCTAAAATATCAGGTAGTCTACATTACCAGACCAATTCTTCCTTTGGTAAGTAATACCGAAATCAAAGTACTATAGTGGGAATTCATGGCCTTTTACCCAGAGCCTTTTGAGGTGGAGGCTAGTTTCTTTTAAGAAATCACTGAAATATAACAAAAATACACTGTAAATCTTCCTCCACACCTTCCCCCAGAAGATCCATAGCCATTTAACAGGGTCACAGTGAACTGGGAAAACGAATAACCATACCGTGTAGGGGTTATTACTTACTGGACATAATTTAGCACTAATCAGTGTGGGCACAAACTCAAGAAATAAATGGAATCTTGGCCCATATCCACCTTCAGTGGTCAGTGGGCTTCCAGCAGTTATCTCTAATGCTTCTGATTACATAGGCAGAATAATTATACCTAAGAACTAGAACCATCTATACATTGGTTCTCCAACCCATGAAGTAAATGTCAGTGTGGTGGGAAGAACCAAGTAAAGCCGCTGGTATCTCCCCTGTCAAATAAGAAACAGAAAGCAATACCCTGAAAAAACTGCAGAAATCTATGCTACTATTAAAATTGAGAGAAGCAGGGATGGTACTTCCTTCCCAATCTTCTTTTAATGCTCCAGTTTATCTGGTATAAAAGCCAAATGAATGCTTTTGAGTGACCCTGAATTATTGGTGCCACCAGCCACAGCTGTTGATCCAGATGTGATTCCCTTACTAGAGCAAATCAACACACTGCTGGCTCCTAGAGTGTAGTCATTGACCTAGGAAATGCTTTCATTTGTTGTGGGGTTTTCTACCCCATCTGAATCTGTAAAGACAATGAGAAACAGTTCATCTTTATCTAAATAGTAGGAATACATACCTTTAGTGTCTTACCTCAGGACTCTGTCAGCTCTCCTGGTCTCTGTCATAATATAGCCCAGAAGAGTCTTTACCATGTTGAAATCCCAGAAAACATCACTCTATCTGTTACATTTGAAGACATTATGCTAATTGGACCTCTTGAACAGAAGGTCACAAGCACCTAGATATCTAAGTAAAATCATGTGTGCTACCGAGGAGGAGATAAACCTCAAAAAGCTGTGGGATACTACCACATTGCAAAAATTTTAGCAATCCTTTGGTGTAGAGCATATGTAGGTATCCCTTCTAAACTTAACAACAGTTAATTGCACCTTGAATTTCCTACTGTGAGGAGAGAGGCACCAACTTTAGCATAAGTATTTGTATTTTAGAGGGAACATATACTACATTTGGAAACACTGCTGTAACCCATCTCCTGACTAATCCACAAGGATACCAGTTTCAAGTGTTGCCCAGAGCAAAAAAAGAGTTAGCAATAGATCCAAGTTGTGATGCAAGCTTCCCCACCTCTTAGACTTGGTAAGCTAGAATATCTAACTGGTACCTGAACTCTGTTAAAAATAGAAATGCCCTTTGGAGCCCCCAGTGTGCCACAATAGCAAAAACACAGCACAGACCATAATATTCTGGGGCAAATCCAAATTGTCTTCTACAAACTACTATTTTCCATTTATAAAGTACTTCTGGTTTGCTACAACCAAAAAACACCTGAGTGCAGCAACCAGGGGACTACACGACCTGAACTGCTTGTCATAAATTGAGTATTATTCGGTCAACCAAATCCTAAAAGTAGATGTGTGCAGCAGCATTAAGTAATTAAATGGGAATGTGATATGCCTAAAAAAGCCTGGAGAGGTCCAAAAAACTCAAATAAGCCCTCTGAACAGCATTAGACTTCAAAGTACCTACTCCTCCTGCTGTGTCAAGAGTCCCGTAAACCACACTGTGGCCTCACGGGCAGTAATCTATGACTATTAGCCGAAGAGGAAAAATTATCTGCTGCTTGATGGCTGTTGACCCCATCCAGAAGTGGACATCTGCCCTATCTGTGGCAGTCTGAAAGACAGTCCTAAAGGAAAATATTCCCGGGGGCAGATTTTAAGGTAGTATATTTGGTTTTCTACATTCTGTGAGAGGAGAGATGTTCTATGAAATGGATCCGTAATGACTCTTGGGAGAAACTAATGAGATGCCTATTCCATCAGAGACTTGAAAAACAAGATTAGAGGACTGGTGACAAGGAGTTCTGGGGAAGAGGTATGTGGACAGATTTCTTGGAATAGTCATGAAATATTAGGATATTCATGTCCTACATAAAAGTCCCCCAGAGGGCTTCTATTGCAGAGGAGTCTTTTAATAATCAGAGACTAGGCGATTCCTACTGCAGATACCATTTCGCTTCTTTACCCAGCCAATCCAGTGTTTTCAAAATGGCCATGGTCGCAGGGTTGGAGGTTATACCTAGGGTTCAATAACAAGACTTTCTCTTCCCCAAGCTGATCTGGCTATTATAATTGCTAGGTGCTCAATCTGCCAACTATAGAAGCCAGTGATAAGCTCTGGTATGGCACTTTTCTCTAAGGGAACCAGCCAGCTTCCTGATGGAAGGATCCTGATTGGATCCTTTTTTATTTGGGAAAGAGGTAAATATTTCATTCTCAGAACCTAAATACCTATCCTAGATATGGACTGGCCTTCTAGTCAACAATGTTTTCTCTAGCAACCTTTTGTAAGTTGAATTGTGTCCCTCAAAAACGTATGTTTAAGTCTTAAACCCAGTACCTTAGAATTTAAGTTTATTTAGAAAAAGATCATCAAAATTGTTATTAGTAAAGATAAAGTCATACTGGAATAGGGTGGGCTCTTAATCCAATATGACTGATGTCCTTATAAGAAAAGGATGGGGGAACACAGGGGGAAGTGTCATATGACAACAGAGGAAAGATAAGCTAGAAGTCAAGGAATGCCAAATTTCCCAAAATACCAGAAGCTAAGAACATGTGTATGAAACAGACTAATGCCATCTTGGACAAATCTGCCATGATGACCCTCTGTGACCTGAAGGCTTCTTGAGCATAGCCCCCCACTCCCACTTTTTCTTAAAGCTTTTATTTGAGAGAGAGAAAGAGCACAAGCAGGGGGAGAGGAAGAGGGAGAGGAAGAAGCAGACTCTGTGCCGAGCAGGGAGCCCAACATGGGGCTCAATTCCAGGACCTGGGGATCATGACCTAAGCTGAAGGCAGACACTTACCCAACTAAGCCACCCAGACACCTCTCCACTTCCACATTTTTAAAACACACCTTTAAGTCCAACGTTGGGGCCTAACACCTTTGATCTATTCTGGAGATATGACTGATTCTCAAACATTTCCTCCCAGGTGGTCTGCCTGGGGTGGTCTCTCAGGGGTAGTCACCAGCACATATACCCAGCCTCTAGGACTATAAAAGCAGGTCTTATAGGAGGTGGGGCTGTGGAGATCTACTGGTCTTGCAGCCACCCAAGATAGCTTCTGTCCATAAGTCCCCTTAATAAACCATTTCTCATCAAGATGTACTGGTTAGTCATTTTTGTCAGTCTTAAGAGATCATTCTGCCTTTGGAGATCATTTTACATATACCTCCTTTTCATGGAACACCATGAAACTGATTCTTCCCTACATCCTGGAGAGACTGTGGCCTTACTGATAGCTGGACTTCAGACTTCTAGCCTCCAGAACCGTGCAAGAATAAATTTCTGTTGTTCTTTTTTTTTTAATTTCATTTATTTATTTGAGAGAGAGAGTGAGAGAGAGTATGAGAGGGGAGAGGGTTAGAGGGAGAAGCAGACTCCCCGCTTAGCAGGTAGCCTAATGTGGGACTCGATCCTGGGACTCCAGGATCATGACCTGAGCTGAAGGCAGTTGCTTAACCAACTGAGCCATCCAGGTGCCCATAAATTTCTGTTGTTTTAAGCCACCCAGTTGGCAGCACTTTGTTACTCTGACAGTAGGAATCTATATATTTTCTTATCTGTGTATCTTTTCACTGACATACCATAAAACATCACCCTTGACCGAGCAACTTTATAAAGAAACAAGAGCGGCAATGGTCTTATGTTTATGGAATTCACTGGCCTTACCACATGTGCCATCATCTAGAAGCAGATGGCGTAACGAAGGCTCAGCTATGGCATCAGCTAAGGACAGTGGGATTATGGGCCTGTAAATCAGTGACCAGTATATGATACTGCCCCCTCATTCTACCCCATGCTCAGGTCTAGGAACCAAAGTATGGAAGTGGGAGTAGCCCTTCGATACGAAACTTGAAATCTCTGTGTTAAGGATTTTTTTTCCTATTCCTGTACCATCGGGTTCCATAAAATTGGAATTACAAGCCCCTAAGAGAATGGTGCTTTCAGCTGGAAATGGAGTCACAATTCCATTATACTGAAAGTTAATTCTTCCTATTACTGTAGGGCTCTTATGCCACTGACTTGATATGCAGAGATGGGACTTATAATATTGTTGGGGTAATCTATCCCAATTGCCAAGGGGGATTGTGCTGCTGCTACTAAATAGGAACAAGAAGGGATATGGGGGAGTCCAATAGATTCACCAGAGTGTCTATTACTCCCATTATAAATTTTTATGGTAACCTTCAGAAATTCAATAAAGGTAAGGCTACCTAGGTTCAAATTCTATGAGAATAGAGGTTAGAGTTACCCCCACTGGGTAAAGGATCTAACCAGCCAAAGTACTGGCAGAGGTAGAAGAATACAGAATGGGTTATGGAGAAAGGGGGCCCCAAAGATTAAGGCCTCGGCACCACTGGAAGGACAGCCTGAGCAGAGGGTCAGGAATTTCATTAAAACATAAGATACTTGAAAACAGCTGTGGCATGGAGGCTATGAGTCACCAAGAGACAAGAACAGCTCAGTATAGCAGTTCAAATAAATATGAATCAGATCCTCCCCTCTTGGGGATTCTGTGGGCATTTTAGAAGAGGAAACTGGGGTCCTGCCAGTCAGCATGTGTAAGATTCTGATAAGATTTAGGGACTCTGATGGTTAGTTTTTTCTGTCAACCTGGCTAGGCTTCAGTACTCAGGTACCCAAACACACACTAATTTAGGTGTTCCTGTGGAGGTGTTTTTTAGATCAGATGAACAACTACAATCAGCTGACTTTAAGTAAAGGCGATTATTCTTGATCATGTGGGTAGACCTCACTCAATCAGTAGAAAGGCCTTAAGAGCAAAACTGAGATGTCCTGAAGAAGAAACTCTGCCTCAAGATTACAACAGTATCAGTTCCTCCTGACAGTTTCCAGCTTGCCTGCCTGCCTTTCAGATTTCCGACTTGCCAGTCCAGAGTCACGTGGCCATATATATATTTCATATATCATACGTATCATATATATAGATATATATCATATATCATATATGATATATATCTATCTATATATATTACTGGTCGGTTCTGTTCTGTGTCTCTGGAGAAACTACACCGACACAGGGACAAGCTGTAAAGGGGAACTTTCCTAGGACCCATAGGGAAGTGGGCTTATTTTTAGATCATCTCAAAATACTTGCCTCAGAGAGAGGGGTTATTGTTCCCAAGATGTTAATTTATACTTTAAGTTAAAATTTATATGGGGGCTTGGGAAGGATGTAAAGGGAGAGTATTGCTTGTCGCTGTTTCTACTGTTTCAACATGATTTCTCAAGTTACTTATGCTGCTTGCATCTGTTTTCTGTGAAGTCACAGTGGTACGCTGAACCTCAAATACAGAAGTGATGCTTTGGTCTAATGGTGAGTTGCTTTATCTGTACTGAGATGAACCACAGAGCCATGTCTCCAGGAGGACTGACCAGCCACCACAGGCCGACTAACCATAAATAGAAATTACTTAACTTTCCATCTTCACACTGCGTGCTTGGCCTCACTGATACAGCGTTCAAACCAGGAGAACTGGCCAACTACCTCTTGGTTTTCAGAGAAAAGATTGAAATCTACTGAAGAAAATGCAGAAAGGGGAAATTCAGGGAGGGGGAAGAGAAGGAGAAATTCCCCTGAACTGTCCAAAATAAATGTATTTAACCCTTAAGAAGCCTACCACAGGAGAGGTAAATATTAAGTACACCTGGATAACTTTAGGAATGTTACCCAAGGAACTGAAAAGGAGAATTTAGAACAAATTCGCATTTTAAAAACTACCACCTAATTCAAAGTTTCTCACATTTAAACCATGCATGGAACTTCTTTGAAGGGAAAAATATTAGACAACTCGATATTATTTAAATTATTTACCTAATATTATCTACATATGTACTTACATAGAAATAGGTATTAAGTTCTTATGTTTATATTCATACAGAGCTAAAATATCTAAATAATTTTATAAGTTAAAAGATAGCCCAACATTTGCAGCAACATGAACAGGACTGGAGGAGATTACGCTAAGTGAAATAAGTCAAGCAGAGAAAGACAATTATCATATGGTTTCACTCATTTATGGAACATAAGGAATAGCAGGGAGATCGGTAGGAGAAGGAAGGGAAGAATGAAGGGGGGGTAAATAGAAGGGCGAATGAACCATGAGAGACTATGGCCTCTGGGAAACAAACTGAGGGTTTCAGAGGTAGGGGGTGGGGGATTGGGATAGGACGGTAATGGGTATTAAGGAGAGCACATATTGCATGGAGCACTGGGTGTTATACGCAAANTAAGGGCGAATGAACCATGAGAGACTATGGCCTCTGGGAAACAAACTGAGGGTTTCAGAGGTAGGGGGTGGGGGATTGGGATAGGACGGTAATGGGTATTAAGGAGAGCACATATTGCATGGAGCACTGGGTGTTATACGCAAACAATAAATCATGGAACATTACATCAAAAACTAAGGATGTACTGTATGGTGACTAACATAACATAATAAAAAATTTTTTAAAAATGACAGCAAAACTACAAAACCACTGAAGTTGTAATTTAAAACAGTGTGACAATATGACACATAATTATTTGTTTATTCAGTATATATATGTATGTATATATATGTATACATATACATATATATAAAAGATTTTATTTATTCATTTGACAGAGAGAGCAGCAGGCAAAAGGAGAGGGAGAAGCAGGCTCTCCACTGAGCAGGGAGCCCGACGCTGGGCTCGATCCCAGGACTCTGAGACCATGATCTGAGCTGAAGGCAGACACCAAACTGAGCCACTCCAGCGCCCCATCAGTTTATATTTTTTAATTTACAACAAATTGGTAAGGTTATTTTCATGGAAAAGACATGTTTTACATAGGTCATTTAGAACATGATAGACCATCATTTGAGTCTTTGTCATGTTTAATGTTACTTATTTTTAGGCAATTCTTTTTAAACACTGATGTATTATTTTGATTAACCAATGAATTAAATAAAGCACTCCAAATTACAAAAATTGACAGCAATGTTTCAATATCGTTCCGTAAAAAAGTCCTAGTTGTGGATTTACTATGATAATGACTACTAAGGAGCTTTGGCAACTTACTAAATACAGAGACAGAACTCATGAACCCTTAATTCACAGGAGGAACATAGAACTGTCACGATCTGAGGTATTCTGAATTAGATGTGCATAATCTTAAAACATAAGATACTTGAAAACAGCTCTAATCGATGTGCATCGATTAGAGACAGGCTTTATCTTATGCTGGAATCTTTTGGATACAAGGAATAGAACCAACTCAACCCACTTCAGCATTAGAGGCTCCACCTGCGTCCTCATGGTGCGGGTGGAATCAGGAATTGGAGAACAGTTAGGATCTGGCATAGCTATTCCATGTGGGTGTGTCTCTCTCTGCTTCCCTCTCTCTTTTCTTGTCTCTCCCCCTAAATGACAGATACATCTCCCTCTATTTCTGTATATGTATGTCTGTCTCTCTGTGTCTGGCACTGCCTGCTTTTTTGTCTCTGTCTCCCATGCCACCAAGTCTTTTTTCTGCTTCTGTCTTCATATCTCTATTATCTTCCCTCTGTGTTGTCCAAATTTATCAACCCATTTACATGTCAGTCAAAGATTGCTACTCCTAGTTCTGGCTTAACATCCTTTATAAATTTAAACGGTGACTAGGGAGAGTCCCAAGTCCCAATTTCTAGGAGAAAAAACCTGACTGGCCACACAGACTACTGATGTCAAGCTGTGGCTGGTTTGATGTGGGTGTCACATGGGTGGCTGCCCACTCAGCAGTGGCTATTAGAACACACTCTCTGAAAAGGACATGGATATTATAGGAAACATATCTGCTTAAATGTCTATTAAGGGTCCAAGACATCAGTTTCTCCTTGCAACTATTCATTAGGATACTTGGAGTATCCAGTGGATTTTGACTTTAAAAATAGTGTCCAAAAACCAATCGGGGAAATTATACCATAGGCACAAAAACAAAAGGCATTTAAAAATATAAAAGAGCCCCTGACATCTCCTAGAAAGAAATGAAAGGTCCAAACCACAGGGACTCTTGTATGTTCTACCAACAGACCACTCTTAAAGACAATCAGTTAAAGCACTTAAGAGTAGAACTGAACTTCAAGACTTGGGATAGAGACCATATCCACCAAAGAATGTGTTTTGTCCTTGCAGTTTTTGTGGGAAAGCATGGATAAGACTACTTACTCCTTAAAAATTTACATAATATTATAAAATTCTTCTAAGAACACTGCCTTTTGTAGTACTTTTATTTATACACATCAGTAAAATCACTAAGATTGCTTTAATCATAAAAATTTTAAAGAGTGAAATTATATCCTCATTAAAAATTAATGTTTCCCAGACATAGGCAAGATGGGTGTAAAGCTTATGCACAGAGCTGATAATATTAAAGAGAAGGTAAGATGAGATTAAAATTAATATGTAGGTAAAGCATAAAATAAAGCTGAGCTTTACTAAGGGCACAGAAAATTTGGGGATTATGGATGGGCCTGTTCAATTGAGGTAAAGCCTTCCAGAAAAGTTAGACTGAATCTCTCAAAAAATGAGGACACTTTGGGAGAAAACATTAATAAATATATGGCAAGAGTATGAGTGAGAAAAAGAAGAAAAGTTGGAACAAGCTTTCATTCAGCAGCAAGCAAGGAGAACTAAGGAGCAGAGGCTTGCACAAAGCAGTAACTGGAGTTTCAGACGAGTTTCAAGAGAGGGGAGATTAAGGCAGCAATTTGTGCAAATTCATTTGGGAAGAATAAACTGAATGATGGAGTGGGCAGGGACTCTAAGTTTGCCCTGTTATAATCAGCATGGAAGTGTTCAGCACCAAAACACACCAATCAGCCCAGGACCTACGGATGTGCTCTGTGTCCATTCCCTGGCGCCCATCACAGCAGGCCCCACAAAGTGCCCTTACCCTGCAATCGAAATCCACCTCCCTTAATACTGACTGATTTTGGATTCTGTCAAGATGACAGATCTCAGCTAAGCAGGACATAAGAGACACTTGCTGTTATGTCCCCTGCCCTGAATAAGACTCTCCTCTTCTGCCAGTCCCAGACAAATCTAAATGAGTCTCAGTGTGCCCAGAGATGAAAGTGTAGAAGTGGCTTCTTGGGGGTCAGAAGGCAGGGAGAGAGTGAACCAAAAGAAACAATAATGAAAGAAAAGGGGGAAACTACCAGGCACTGCCAGGAGGAGATGGTGAGCAAACACGAATTTGAGGCTGACGTGGGGGGAAGATGAGAGCCATGATGGGAAGAAGCAATGGAGAGAGTAAGAAGACATAGGAGAAACACTTGAGAAAATAAAAGGAAGGGGAGTGGGGGGTCAGAGAACAAAAATTAATAAAAAACAGACCAGAAAAAAAAAAAAGGAGCTAACAACAAAAGCATCAGAAAAGCAAACAAGTGAGCTAAGGAAGGGAAGAAGAGGAGAATCTGTATGGACTATGCATTCTTTTGACCATCTCTGGCCAGGGTTACTGTGGCAAATCCACAGTTTATCTGGCTAATCGGCAAAACTCAAATAAAAGAGAATGAAACAGAAACCTCCACATAGAAGCCTAAGACTATCCCCTTTGATAATGAGTAAAAAGGCATCAATATATCTATTTTAAAATTATTCCATCATATAATTTGCTTGCATTTGGAAACTACCTAAGTTTTGAAATACACGGCTTTCAGGGAATAGTTTATCCTTCCACATGTGACCAATAACTAGCCTACCAGCCTTACTGCTTCATACCAGTGTAACATGAATAATTCATTATTTTTTTAAGGGCAACAAATCACAAGGACTTTAAAGGATTTAATAATCTGACGGTGATATTAACTCAAGTCTTCCTCACCCTCCTCACCATTAAATATAAATACAATGGCCAACTGCAGAGAGCTATGGAGGAGCTATGGGAAAGTAACTTTTAGCCTGTGATCTTCTTATCTCTGACAAAAGAAAGTTTGAATAAAAAAGAGAATAATAAAATTTCTCAAGAACCGTGTGCATTATTGGCTAGGTCATTTATCTCTTATCTGGAGTTAAGTGCTGTCTCAGATGGATTATATTCACAGGTTATGCTTTGAAGGCCATGTCTCCCAGGTAATATTTGATGAGTCCTTCTTGATACCTTTTAAGATTTATCTGTAAGAGATGGTATGCTGAGAACATTTTATATTCCCTCTATGTCACTAATGGCATGGCACCAACACTGAATAATCATTAAAAAGCTTAGAGCCATGTTTGCTTAGAGACCCAGTTGAAAGACAATCTACAAAACTGTTCACAGTTTTTACAAGGTTCTTCTTACTCTCTCTTCATTTTATTCATTTTGCTTAACTATTTAAAATAGGAGTTAGAAACTTTTTGAAGAGTCCTGTGGGATGCTAAGTTTAAATGGGTTTCAGATTTTCGTTGATGTTTATGTTTCATCTTTTAGAAAATCTGGTTCAGGTAAGAACTTGATTGACTGGAACAGAAACAATCTACTATTTCCTCAGAGACTATGACACTTAAGGGGAGAGTAGGCAGAGGGCCTGAAAGGAATTTGAGCAAACAAAAAACTGAGCCACCCAGGGAGGCCTAGGGATTAGTGTTCTTTAAAAGAGACCCCACAGAGATTCCTAACTCATCCCTATTCCACCATGTGAGGACACAGTGAGAAGGTGCCATCTATAAAACAGAGGGTGGGCCTTCACAGACACTGAATCTGCCAACCCCTTGACCTTGGACTTCTCAGCCTTCAGAACAGTAAGAAATACTTTTCTGTTGCTAATAAGCTATCTAGTCTGTAGTCTTTTTTTACAGGAGCCCAAATGCACTAAGATAGTAAAAAATATCAGGGTAAAGATTTTCTTTTTAGTTATGTTGGTATGAAGTATTCCACATTGGATTATACATGGATAGCAGAAAAACTGGAACATAAAGATAAGCAAATACAATCAGATAAGAACTAACCAAAATTTCCCTATCCAGACAAAATCAACACTAACTTTTTGGCCAATTTTTTTTATTTGTGTGCATATTTTTAAATAAATATGTGTTTATATTATTTGAGAGCCTGCTCTTTTCTCTCTATTGGATATCACAAATATATTCCATATGAATAAACATAATTCCTATACTTTCATTGTTAATAAATATGTATGTTATATACTGTATTATATTTGTAACCTATATAAAAAGCAGATATTAAGTTGTTTGAGGGTATTATTTTTTCAAAGAAGAGTACACCATTAATTTTTAAATTTTTAAAGAAAAGTTGCTCTACAGAAATTACTAGTCAACTAACACTGAAAATATTATTAAGCAGAAATTTAGAGATCTCAGGATGCCTGACCTTAGTACAAAAGCAGATGTTCAAATGTGTGTAAGAAAGAGATCTTGATCAAAAGGAACATTTGTGGTATTTCTCCAAAATATTATACCCCATCCATTTTTTNCTGACCTTAGTACAAAAGCAGATGTTCAAATGTATGTAAGAAAGAGATCTTGATCAAAAGGAACATTTGTGGTATTTCTCCAAAATATTATACCCCATCCATTTTTAAAGGGAAGCCTCCTATCATCATTCAACCATTTCTTGATGAACATAACCANTCCTATCATCATTCAACCATTTCTTGATGAACATAACCAATGACGACTTGCCATGTATTAATATAATGAGTCTGTTTTTCAATTCTGCGGTTGCTGCTCTTATTGTCTCTGTTCTCTAACTGCCTCACTATCTTTTAGCTGTTTTTTCTAATTCTAATTTATCATGGGCTGAGACACTGGAGACCTAAGCTCATTAACATGTGAATGTTAAGTAAGGCCCAATAATTCTATGAGGAAAGTATTGGAATCAGTAAATATCAGCCATTGGTTTTATATAACATTTTCACTGATACTAGTTTATATAATATTTATAAAAACATGGAGCTATGTATCGGGTATTTGAGGAATCTGAGATTTAGAGAAATGAAACAACCTGCCCAATGTTATCGAGCTGTAAAATTGCAGCATAAAAGCTCAAACCCAATTCTCCGGATTCTAAATCAACTCTAAGAACTTTGTTAAATGCAATTTCAGGTTTTTTTCTTGTCCCTGGCTGAGGGATTGTAATCCAGAGCAAAGTTTCCTAAAACATGTTTCATCAAACACAAAGATACCAGGTACAGACAGGTATTATGCAACAAAAGAGAAAACAGTGGATCAAACAACTCGCTCTACTGCAGGACTCCTCAGAGATTCTAACACGCTAGTGTGCCTCATAAACCTGCAAAAGCAGCCTTTTCATAACTACTTGGACCCCACGGTAACCCTCTGTAACAGCACACCTCTTCAGGCTCCAAGGAACAAACTACAGAAAGAATGTCCCGGTGGGGAGGAGTGGGGGGAGGGCGTTCACCTGACCAGGTAATTAAGGCCTGATAGTCTTAGTCTTTGCACTCACTTCTCACTTACAATTTGTTAATATAACAGAGATGAAAATATAAATTCTGGAAAAGCCTCAAGTTTGTGTGAACTGTTACCTTTGACAATACAGAAAAATTACTTCAAATGAAAGGGACAGACAAATCTTTCAGGAGTCACCACAGAATACACCCAGAAACTACTATGAATAACATTTAATCACGTAAAAGTTTAAATTCACAGAGAACACATATATAAAATGGAAACCATTATGCTGGATTTGGAATTAAATGCACCAGGACAGCAGACCATGCCACTGTTGTCCATAACCTCCCCGTCCCCCGTGACAGGACCCAGTGTCCTTAAATCTCCAGGATCTGTAACAAAAAGAGAATTCCCAAAGTAATCTAACCTTCACAAACTGCACAGACTACACATATTTGAGCAATCCTTCAAAAACTCAACAAATCACTTCTAAAGTAAGTCTATTTGTAGTTTATTAAAATATTTCTAGGAAGTAGCACCATTTTAGAATAATAACAGGGAAAGTCATCATGTAGTCCATGAAATAAAAGATTTTCTGAAAGGAAGCACTTCCCCAACTTGCCTTCTCACTAAGGTTTTGCATCATGGAAATATTCTTTGCAAAAATTTCCATCAACATCTGTGAGTGGAAATTTTGCTAAGCATTTTATGTTTATTATCATATTTAATTTTTTTAAAAAGCCCAATGAAGTAGGTACATTATAAATAATCTCCAACTTTACAAATAATAAAATTGAAGTTGAGATTAAGTCTTCTGGGGGCGCCTGGGTGGCACAGCGGTTAAGCGTCTGCCTTCAGCTCAGGGCGTGATCCCGGCGTTATGGGATCGAGCCCCACATCAGGCTCCTC
>NC_048227.1:67755097-67901498 GCF_002007445.2 Ailuropoda melanoleuca | reverse complement strand
CTCTCCCACTCCCCCTGCTTGTGTTCCCTCTCTCGCTGGATGTCTCTATCTCCGTCAAATAAATAAATAAAATCTTTAAAAAAAAAAGATAGATTAAGTCTTCTGAGTAGGCAGAGCTAGGATTGGAAGCCAGCCTGCCTAATTACAAAGTACTTTCCTTCACCCTCCTCTCTCTGATGCTCATATTCAGTTAACTATTTCATATATTAAATATATTTCATATATTAAATATATTTCATATATTAAATATATATAAATATATATAACACCCGATATTCCTATTTAACTCATACAATAGCCACAGAAGGTTTATAAGGAAGAATGTATTCTCAGTAAGATTACCTTATCTTACCTCAGCAAGCTTCTTGTGACAACAAAACAGCCCTTCATTCACTTTGACCTATAACTAACCTCCACTCTTCAATTGGAAGTCAAAAGACCATGGCATCTCATGATTTCTTCTTCTCTTTTGACATTTCTGCTGTCTCATCAAGGCCTTTACAAATGGAACTTAAATATGATTAACTACAGTACAAGTTAAACCCCAAATAAAAACCAACGGGGCATGTATGAATGACGAAGCAAGCCAGTTCTAAAGCCCAAGCTAGCTTTACCAGAAAACTAGTAGATGACCAATCTACAATTCTGGATTTCATATAAATTAATTTTAATTCAAAATTCAATAACGGGTGGGGGAGAAATCATACGACTAATTTGGCTTTCAGTACAGAAGTTGGAAGTGATATAATTGAAGGAGTCCAGAAGGACATCCTATCAATCAATCCACAATTATTTATTGAATATTCTCCACCACTACCATTAAGCCACATGCTTAGAATCCCAACCCTTGAACTATCAACCGGGGTTACATCATGACCAGAAAACAAATATGTGTAAATGTGAACATATATTACTTGGAGAGAGGATGTCATTAACTCCTTGGTGACTATCATTACAGTAGCATAATATAACATGGGGCCCAGGGGGATAGCATAAAAGACAGGTAAATTATGACTAATTCTGGAGAAGTCACATCAATGGAGTGAAGCCCTATAGGACCAAAGATGCACCAGAGCTGAGGTTCTTAGTTCCAGAAGATAACATCATTGTACGGTACTGGGTACTAGGAAAGTGAAATAAAGGATAGTGTTAAGAAAGAATATTGGGGCCATTGGCCAAGCTAACCTACAGCTAATGAGAGGGTTTTTTTTGGGGGGGGGTTGTTTTTGTTTTTGTCCTCCATTTGTCTATGTAAGTTGGTAACTTTTTATAATGAAAATACATTCTGGCATTTGAAGCTGACACCTCACAGGTAGAAAAGAGTCCCTCCCTGTACAATATAGGAAAAGGTCACAGAGGTCTATTACATAAAACTGACATCGTTATACATAATTAGAGCTCTTGTTCAAAAAGAATTACAAAGTGACAAGCACAGATTTCTCTAGTATCCCTCTCATCTGCAGGGCTCATCTTCCAACAAAACCTGCCTTCCATCCTGTGGTATGCTAAGTGTTTAACAACTAGCTCTCCAAGGGGGAAAAATTTAATATAAAATGTACTGCTTTAAGAACATTAGCACCCAATTTATAAATAATGATACAATATATAATAGTAATCATTGTAAATTCCATACCAAGGACTATGGTGTGACTTATCTTTTTTATAAAATCTATTGTCAGCTTCTCCTTCCATTCTACCCCCAATAATAGTGCCACAAAGTTAGACTATGTATAAATGCTCGATTATGATCCCACTCCAAAAGAAGTCTCTCACGTCACTGACAAATAAGTGGAGTTCTGACGTAAACGTTAGTTGATATTTTCTTTTACATTACAGAGTGAGTCTAAAGTAAAACAAGGACGTTTGTCAGATTTCATTCAATTTTCACTGACAAGAGCAATTTCTTTGCTGAATCAGATAGTGGTTTCATATACTAGACAAATATTTTCTCCATTTTATGAGCCATTCACAATCCAACAGCTACAGACACAAGACAATTTTCAATTTAATCTGCAATATATATTTTTGTCATTTTTTTAAGTCCAGATAATGAACAAAACAATAATTGTAGCATTTGTGATTTTCATGGTATAAATACTTCCATCATGGTTAGTGCTGAACTACCAATGCAGAACTGGGAAAAGCAGGTAACAGACACAGGATTTCTACCACACAGCTACCATAGTTGTAAACAACATCAAAAGCAAAGATACTAGTAAACTGTAGTAAAATAACTAGGAAGTGACAAGTAGAGTATTTATTACCTTTGTTTTTAACATAATGTTCAATTACAAGTTTTGTAATTGAATTTTTGATAATAGCTATTTAACAAAGAGCAAAACTGCTGTAAATTTAACAATGGACTCTTTCCAATCTGTATGAACTGGCTTCAGGATGTCATCGCCTCTTGCATCCTAACTACCAGGAGTCTATTCTCTCAGGTATATTTCCTCAGTTGCAAAATTGTTTTGGAAATTCCCTACCACTATCTCTTCGGTCTTTAAAAATTCTCATTATTATTTCCTGAACTGGAAGAAAATCTGAGAGATGAGTAATGGAGATGGAAAGGCGGGTCAATTAACTATTAAAGAGCAAACTGTGAGACAAGGCAAAGAGCTCTGGGATGTGGAGTCAGGAGTCCTGGGCCTGAGATCCAGTCCTGATATCTTAGATGTAGCTTTTCAATTCAGAGCTTCAGAATTCTTATATGTGAAGTGCAGTTCATATCCACTCACTTCACCTGTTTTTTGTGAAAAATACATAGAAAAACATCTGTGGAAATGTTTTATAATTAAAGTTTATGATGCAAAATAAATCATTTTATAATATGCAATTCTTTCAAATGAGTTTAATCTTTTAGAACTTCTTTTTTTATAGAAATGCCTGCAAATAAC
This sequence comes from Ailuropoda melanoleuca, assembly GCF_002007445.2. Taxonomy (NCBI): domain Eukaryota; kingdom Metazoa; phylum Chordata; class Mammalia; order Carnivora; family Ursidae; genus Ailuropoda; species Ailuropoda melanoleuca. The sequence goes on along the minus strand of NC_048227.1, from coordinate 67,898,604 downwards.
ACGTTTTGAGCTTCTGAATTTTTAATTAATTGATAAAATACTGCAAATATTCTTGCTGTTCTGATTTCGTAACAATCAGTTCAATGTTTGCTATATTAAGACCATGCATGTGTTCCCAGACCTAATCCTTTCCCTAAGTCTGGTTTTCTAAACTGCTGGTGATAAAACCAAGTCTGATTTATATGATGCAGCTCATGTGGGAAGGGTCTATGGCTCCTGGTATCTTTGATCAAACTCGAGAAATGACAGCACAGACAGTGTAATAATTTTTGAAGATAACCACTGTTAATTTGATGATTACCAGTTTCCATTTACTGAATTGTGAAATTATTGTGTTTTATATTCTGAGTGATTCTAATATCATTAGAAGCATGCCAGAACAGACTAGTGAAGAGCAAATTGTGCAAAAAAAACTTTTTTTATACAACCAGCCAGCACATGTTTTAAAAACACTGTATTCATTTCAGTTATTCTCTTTATAGCTTTTATTTCAGTATNATATTAAAGAGCAAACTGTGAGACAAGGCAAAGACTCTGGGATGTGGAGTCAGGAGTCCTGGGCCTGAGATCCAGTCCTGATATCTTAGATGTAGCTTTTCAATTCAGAGCTTCAGAATTCTTATATGTGAAGTGCAGTTCATATCCACTCACTTCACCTGTTTTTTGTGAAAAATACATAGAAAAACATCTGTGGAAATGTTTTATAATTAAAGTTTATGATGCAAAATAAATCATTTTATAATATGCAATTCTTTCAAATGAGTTTAATCTTTTAGAACTTCTTTTTTTATAGAAATGCCTGCAAATAACACGTTTTGAGCTTCTGAATTTTTAATTAATTGATAAAATACTGCAAATATTCTTGCTGTTCTGATTTCGTAACAATCAGTTCAACGTTTGCTATATTAAGACCATGCATGTGTTCCCAGACCTAATCCTTTCCCTAAGTCTGGTTTTCTAAACTGCTGGTGATAAAAACCAAGTCTGATTTATATGATGCAGCTCATGTGGGAAGGGTCTATGGCTCTTGGTATCTTTGATCAAACTCGAGAAATGACAGCACAGACAGTGTAATAATTTTTGAAGATAACCACTGTTAATTTGATGATTACCAGTTTCCATTTACTGAATTGTGAAATTATTGTGTTTTATATTCTGAGTGATTCTAATATCATTAGAAGCATGCCAGAACAGACTAGTGAAGAGCAAATTGTGCAAAAAAAACTTTTTTTATACAACCAGCCAGCACATGTTTTAAAAACACTGTATTCATTTCAGTTATTCTCTTTATAGCTTTTATTTCAGTATACTTTCCTGAAGATGGGATTGGAGAGGATGAGGCAGCTGGATGTGGTAGCAAGTCTTCTGGGTTAAGAGCCATACATCCCAGTTTCCATGTTTCTTCCCTTTACATAAAGGAAGTGTACTGAGTTCCTTTCCTGTACTAGGTTTTTAGGAGACTTAATTTTCATCATTATAGTCTCAGGACATTGTTGACATTTGATATTTTAAAATGTCTGAGAGGAAACAAGTTTCAATACCCAAAACTTAACCAGAAGTGTATCTACCAAATCTGTAGCAAAGGGGATTAGATGAAATGAAATATGTTCCCCCTCCCATCCAACGTTTTGTCAAAGGCTGAGAAAAGTGCTACAGAACTTTAATGAAGAAGGATCTTCCTTAAACGTGTGCAGTGGTTGCTGTAGAAGAAATGTACTTGGACAACTTCAGAATAATCCCAGGTCTTCAATAAGTTGCCCAGAGTGTGTTTTAGTGCTAAAAGATATACAGTGAAGTATATGTAGTGTTTAGAATTTGGGGAAACTGCATATTACCTCTCCAAAGTATGTTCCATAAAACCGTTTACCCCCATCAGTTAATATCCTTTGGAACATTCAGCAGAATGAATTTGGGGAAAATAGTGATTTAGCTACATCTTGATTTACAGACTTCAATAGTGCTAGTAGCATGTACCCGACAGAGTCTGTGCTGGGTTCTAAGGGAGGCTGCAGAAATGTCAGAAATGACAATGTCTTTTCCACTTTAGAATTAATCAATTCACATAGGCAGTTTCTGGTGGTAGATGACTGAGACATAGGAGGCAAGGATGCCTTCAATATACTATCCAGAAATTCAAGTATTTCATGAACCTGGAGTCAGTAAACTGCCTCTTAGTAATTATGTAACAACTATTATGGGTCAAATTCCCACCTTCACAGGTGAGGGAACTGGTTTGTTTCAAGCTAACATTACCTAATTTCAGTTTGTGTCTGACGTTAATCTTAAGGTTGTGGCTGTAATTTGGAGAGCATACATGTAATGAACTGGAGTTTTCTTATTGGTTGTTCTGTTATTCAATATTTAGAATTTCTTTTTTCATAGAGGAAATTGATCATATTTTAGATGTTTATTGGTACTTCATTACAATTGACAATTTATGATTAGAGACATTTTTCTGGTTTAGAAAAATTTTGTATATATTAAAAAAATAGTAGGTTTGGTTATGAACATTTCCATTACAGAAGATACCAAACATATTCCAGAGAGCTTGAACGCAGGAATAACATGCAAGGAATCAGGATTTCACATCTAACTCAGGCTAAAAAAAAATACTTATGACACAATTTTCAATTTCTCTGAGCCTCGTTTTGCTTATCTTTCAACTGCAACAATTAAGCAAAATAATCTGATGTTTTTTCTAAATCTAAATTGACCTATTATTTCCTTATAATTTTCCTAAAGGGTCCCTTTAAGTATTGACTCATTTAAGTGGTTATTTATAAAATATTACTATAACTTGTGGATTTTAGATTCCTAAAATCACAATAGGCCTTTACATAGGAACATACTTCAAAATAGGTCTTTTCCTTAGAAAGAAACAGTCCACAGCCCCTTTGTTACTTTGCTTTTTAGTGACTGAGGTGTATAGAGAAGGGATACAGAAGTATACAGAAAATTATATGAAAAGCCACCTTCCCCAGATAAAAAAATGAAATATCTCTCAAGACAGTAGGCAAATGAAACACAAAATCTGATTTATTACACTATATCTTAGCATTTTACCCTTAAAAACATACCAATACCATGAAGATCTGTAGAATATTTGAAAACACTTCCTTTTTGTTTTTGCTTTTTTTTTTTAATACCTAACTCCAGGTCTTCTTGCTTTTAGGAGTTGATTCCTCACCCCTAACTGGTCCTCCAACCTGCCTCTTCCTTCTTGTAGGTCTGCCCCCTAGACACAGAGCTCCAAAATCCACACTTCCTCACCCATCTCAAGACATGTGCTTCTAATTCAAGCAAAAGAAAAATAAAACAAACCAACAAAAATACAACTTTCAGTACAAATAAGAATCAATTTACATGCAAGTGAATGTGGTAACTGCCTGGATCCTGCAGGGTTAGGTACAAAAGTGAAAATGCCACCTGAGTGATTCCTTAGATGATCCGAGTCCTTCCTAGAACTTATTTATTACACAGTAAAGAAGAGTAGGATGTTCTTTCTGAAATATTTTTCTTGGGAACTCAAAATGTAAGCCTCCATCACTGACAGGGTAGCATTTTTAGATTAAGCCATGGGAAATCTAGCATGATTTACAAATACAACAGTCCAAGAGTAACAGCCTTTCTGCCACCCGTGATTGGCATTGCTATTATAGACTCTATTATAATCTTATCTCAATGTCCAAAAAAGCTATTCATTCAGCAACTAAGCTCACGTCAAAGACAAGGCAGAGTCTACTTATCTGCAAAATAATGGTTTTGAAAAACACAGTCTCATTGCTCAGACAGAACCAAGAGCGTTCATGACATGGTGCAAGGTGCTTATGATAGAAGGTGGCAGGAAATGAAGTAGAAACAGAAATACCAACTGAGAAGGTGTTTAATCTCTGAGGTGTGAGGTATTACACTCTAGCACTCTCTCTGACTGATATCAGGCATGAAGGGAAAAACTAGCTAAAACATATGGGGGAAAATACACCTAAGTCCCTTTGATGTCTGTATCGGCAAAGCAATTCAGCTTTCACATCCAGTCTTTAATAGAACAGCTGAAGTTCCTGGTTTGTAAATAAGGGAAGCTAAGAGATTGCTGAGTAGAGTCTGTCATACACAGAAAAATGCAACTGCACTTCAATGTATGCCTGAAGCCACTCATCTCAATATTCACGCACACATACACATATACGCACCTCTTAGAGCTATCTTATAAGTAACTCTATTCCTGCTTTTCATAAGACCTGTAGTTTTCAAATAATTTTTGCCATGGAAAACAAATGAATTCCTACAAATGCATATATTCAAAATCTTGAGGAAGGCTGGATAGCCCCTCTGTTCCCACAAGGCAAAAACTGAAAGCCATGAGCACAGTGGTGATGAAGCCAATACAGGTGTCTCTGCATGCAGAATGATCAATAAAACACAGAACTGACTCTTCAGAGCGAGGGGCAGATACAATGGCAGCAAACCAAACAGGAGATTTTGTCAATGATTCAGAGCCTCCAAATCTGTAAGAGCAGCAAAGACCTCTCAGAGACTAAACGTGAGGCAGATAAATCTTAACACCAAGAAAATCCAAACCCCACACCCCATTGGTCTTCCCAGTGGATTGTGCTGATGATCCCTACAGCCCAGGTTTATAGAGAGCAGTTCTTCCTCCATCTCCACCCTCACCAATGATGCACGCATGCGCTTCCACACTTCTCCAGACCTGCCACCTGACACCATCTCCTACCAAGGGCTGTTGGGGGAAACTTAGAAAGCATTCAAAGAAATTCATGCTTTTTAAGCAGGTCTATTCCATTCACTCAAGGCAGCTGCATAGAATTCGAGAAACTAAGAATTGGGACTGAAATCTCTGAGATTGCCTAAATACAATTCCACCCAAAAAGAGACCCTTCAAGTACCCTTCAGACTGTGGTGATGTCTTTGCTTCAGTGTCTGTCCCCTGCTTGCATTCTCAATAGACATGTAGATATAATGATGGTTCAAGTTCAGGCCACTGTAAATTTTAATGAAATTTATCTTATCTTGAGTTGTGATCTGGTCTCCTGTGGTTTTTACCTACAGATTCTTCCTGGTCCTTGAAAGAGAGAGGTAAGAGGTATTTTGTAAGAGATCATTAGTTAATTACTTTAGTTTTTAGTTCTAGCAAGTTTTTAGCATTGATATTGAATATATCAACACCCAATTTTTAAGACGTACGCTTTTTTAGAAAAGTTATCAGTCTCCTCATGCGGTGCCTCCCAGTTCATCATGATTTGTTAAATATTACTGATGGAAACTCTGCAACTGTGTTTATAAATCCTTTCTATAAATGATAGGGCAATTCATTAAAATTAAAATGATTTTGTTTAAATGGGATTAGTGTCTTTTATTGTTTTATCATGTATTTCAGACTTTATTCTACTTTTCCAGTTAGAAAACTAATTTTATTGATCTTCAATATGGAAGAAAAATAGCTAAGTAGAGAAGTACCTGTCATCTAAAGTAATACAGCATCTAGGGCCACTGTGGGCTAATCTTGTCCTTGTCCAGCTCACTCCCTGCCCTTGGTAGCACCCTCACAATTCTCTACTGTTCTAGCCTTCTACCTGTTCTCATATTCTTCCAGACCTCTGCCACAGTTTTACATGCATTCTATATTTGGGGAACTTTAGAACCTGAATTCATCACAGTGTTTTCTGTGAAGTGTCAGTGATTTCTTTGTTGGTCTCCCCTTTATTTTTTTCCTGAGAATCATTAGCAGTATTACCATCAGATTTTCATGTTTTTCATGTGTACCTGGTTTTACGATGTAAATATCTCTTTTCTGCCCCTATCTTTTGGAGCCTAACTTCTGTCAAATCTAGAGATATGCTTGACTGGGACTAATATTTCTTTACTTCTTTTTATGCATCCTAAGACATTTTCACCCAAGATTCCAATCACTTACACAACTCAACTCCAAAATTGCTTTATTCCATCCAAGCAATAAAGTCTTGGCAGGACTCAATGCTGTTACTATCTCTCTCAGATTTAGAATTCAGATGTGAAAGGGTTTCATGAATACACATATTAACACACGGATTAAGAAACAAAGCCACTTTTTCTGACAGATAGTAAATCTGATTTGGCTGATTGGTTTGACATGAGGACTGCTTTGCCAAATAAGTAAAATAAACATTTTCCATAAATTAGCTAATTCTATACTTCCGAGATTTTAACAATAGCATATTGAAAGTGCATGAAAAGAAAGCATTTTATCAAGACTACTTATCATTAAATGTGTATCAAAACTAAAATTATCAGCTATTGAATACATCTCAGCAAAAAAAGCTCTTTTGGTATACTTCCTATAAATCGAGAAATAAAATGACTCTAATGACAGGGTGACAAATCTTTCTGCAACTCAGGACCAAAATTGAAGAGAACCTAATTGAATTGTCAACTGATAGATTAATAAAAATATTTTTGATGATAGATCACCATAGGAATTTTTGACACATAACTTGGAAGGAGTTCAAAGAATTGAGTGATGTTGCTCTCCCAAAACTCCTTCCATTTCTATCTTCTTATTTATGTTAAGTTTTTTCAGAGCTTACATATACATAGAATATAAAAACATAAAACTAATTGATGTTGAACCTTGCCTTAATCAAATAATAACAAATATTCATTCAGGAGCAAATAGGCTATTCTTCTTAAGAGATTCTGCTCAATAATATTTTCTTTTTTTATATTTAGTATTTATCAAAATCTATAATATTATGTTGTTTTGATCAACTGGATAGTAATAATTTTCAGGAAACTCAACCTAGAAGAAATTTTTTAACACTTAGAGCTTTATGTCCAGAAAAATTTTTTAAATTAAAAATTTATACAATTATTTTTGTTGCATAGAAATATGATAGGTGACCAAATAAAAGACTTCAAGAAGCATAAAAGTGTATTGTATTAGAGTAAAATTCACTGGAAAAATATAATGGAAATATGAATTCAAAGAAAAAAACAAAACNATAGTGGTTTCATATACTAGACAAATATTTTCTCCATTTTATGAGCCATTCACAATCCAACAGCTACAGACACAAGACAATTTTCAATTTAATCTGCAATATATATTTTTGTCATTTTTTTAAGTCCAGATAATGAACAAAACAATAATTGTAGCATTTGTGATTTTCATGGTATAAATACTTCCATCATGGTTAGTGCTGAACTACCAATGCAGAACTGGGAAAAGCAGGTAACAGACACAGGATTTCTACCACACAGCTACCATAGTTGTAAACAACATCAAAAGCAAAGATACTAGTAAACTGTAGTAAAATAACTAGGAAGTGACAAGTAGAGTATTTATTACCTTTGTTTTTAACATAATGTTCAATTACAAGTTTTGTAATTGAATTTTTGATAATAGCTATTTAACAAAGAGCAAAACTGCTGTAAATTTAACAATGGACTCTTTCCAATCTGTATGAACTGGCTTCAGGATGTCATCGCCTCTTGCATCCTAACTACCAGGAGTCTATTCTCTCAGGTATATTTCCTCAGTTGCAAAATTGTTTTGGAAATTCCCTACCACTATCTCTTCGGTCTTTAAAAATTCTCATTATTATTTCCTGAACTGGAAGAAAATCTGAGAGATGAGTAATGGAGATGGAAAGGCGGGTCAATTAAATATTAAAGAGCAAACTGTGAGACAAGGCAAAGACTCTGGGATGTGGAGTCAGGAGTCCTGGGCCTGAGATCCAGTCCTGATATCTTAGATGTAGCTTTTCAATTCAGAGCTTCAGAATTCTTATATGTGAAGTGCAGTTCATATCCACTCACTTCACCTGTTTTTTGTGAAAAATACATAGAAAAACATCTGTGGAAATGTTTTATAATTAAAGTTTATGATGCAAAATAAATCATTTTATAATATGCAATTCTTTCAAATGAGTTTAATCTTTTAGAACTTCTTTTTTTATAGAAATGCCTGCAAATAACACATGTTTTGAGCTTCTGAATTTTTAATTAATTGATAAAATACTGTAAATATTCTTGCTGTTCTGATTTCGTAACAATCAGTTCAACGTTTGCTATATTAAGACCATGCATGTGTTCCCAGACCTAATTCTTTCCCTAAGTCTGGTTTTCTAAACTGCTGGTGATAAAAACCAAGTCTGATTTATATGATGCAGCTCATGTGGGAAGGGTCTATGGCTCTTGGTATCTTTGATCAAACTCGAGAAATGACAGCACAGACAGTGTAATAATTTTTGAAGATAACCACTGTTAATTTGATGATTACCAGTTTCCATTTACTGAATTGTGAAATTATTGTGTTTTATATTCTGAGTGATTCTAATATCATTAGAAGCATGCCAGAACAGACTAGTGAAGAGCAAATTGTGCAAAAAAAACTTTTTTTTAATAAAACCAGCCAGCACATGTTTTAAAAACACTGTATTCATTTCAGTTATTCTCTTTATAGCTTTTATTTCAGTATACTTTCCTGAAGATGGGATTGGAGAGGATGAGGCAGCTGGATGTGGTAGCAAGTCTTCTGGGTTAAGAGCCATACATCCCAGTTTCCATGTTTCTTCCCTTTACATAAAGGGAGTGTACTGAGTTCCTTTCCTGTACTAGGTTTTTAGGAGACTTAATTTTCATCATTATAGTCTCAGGACATTGTTGACATTTGATATTTTAAAATGTCTGAGAGGAAACAAGTTTCAATACCCAAAACTTAACCAGAAGTGTATCTACCAAATCTGTAGCAAAGGGGATTAAATGAAATGAAATATGTTCCCCCTCCCATCCAACGTTTTGTCAAAGGCTGAGAAAAGTGCTACAGAACTTTAATGAAGAAGGATCTTCCTTAAACGTGTGCAGTGGTTGCTGTAGAAGAAATGTACTTGGACAACTTCAGAATAATCCCAGGTCTTCAATAAGTTGCCCAGAGTGTGTTTTAGTGCTAAAAGATATACAGTGAAGTATATGTAGTGTTTAGAATTTGGGGAAACTGCATATTACCTCTCCAAAGTATGTTCCATAAAACCGTTTACCCCCATCAGTTAATATCCTTTGGAACATTCAGCAGAATGAATTTGGGGAAAATAGTGATTTAGCTACATCTTGATTTACAGACTTCAATAGTGCTAGTAGCATGTACCCGACAGAGTCTGTGCTGGGTTCTAAGGGAGGCTGCAGAAATGTCAGAAATGACAATGTCTTTTCCACTTTAGAATTAATCAATTCACATAGGCAGTTTCTGGTGGTAGATGACTGAGACATAGGAGGCAAGGATGCCTTCAATATACTATCCAGAAATTCAAGTATTTCATGAACCTGGAGTCAGTAAACTGCCTCTTAGTAATTATGTAACAACTATTATGGGTCAAATTCCCACCTTCACAGGTGAGGGAACTGGTTTGTTTCAAGCTAACATTACCTAATTTCAGTTTGTGTCTGACGTTAATCTTAAGGTTGTGGCTGTAATTTGGAGAGCATACATGTAATGAACTGGAGTTTTCTTATTGGTTGTTCTGTTATTCAATATTTAGAATTTCTTTTTTCATAGAGGAAATTGATCATATTTTAGATGTTTATTGGTACTTCATTACAATTGACAATTTATGATTAGAGACATTTTTCTGGTTTAGAAAAATTTTGTATATATTAAAAAAATAGTAGGTTTGGTTATGAACATTTCCATTACAGAAGATACCAAACATATTCCAGAGAGCTTGAACGCAGGAATAACATGCAAGGAATCAGGATTTCACATCTAACTCAGGCTAAAAAAAAATACTTATGACACAATTTTCAATTTCTCTGAGCCTCGTTTTGCTTATCTTTCAACTGCAACAATTAAGCAAAATAATCTGATGTTTTTTCTAAATCTAAATTGACCTATTATTTCCTTATAATTTTCCTAAAGGGTCCCTTTAAGTATTGACTCATTTAAGTGGTTATTTATAAAATATTACTATAACTTGTGGATTTTAGATTCCTAAAATCACAATAGGCCTTTACATAGGAACATACTTCAAAATAGGTCTTTTCCTTAGAAAGAAACAGTCCACAGCCCCTTTGTTACTTTGCTTTTTAGTGACTGAGGTGTATAGAGAAGGGATACAGAAGTATACAGAAAATTATATGAAAAGCCACCTTCCCCAGATAAAAAAATGAAATATCTCTCAAGATAGTAGGCAAATGAAACACAAAATCTGATTTATTACACTATATCTTAGCATTTTACCCTTAAAAACATACCAATACCATGAAGATCTGTAGAATATTTGAAAACACTTCCTTTTTGTTTTTGCTTTTTTTTTTTAATACCTAACTCCAGGTCTTCTTGCTTTTAGGAGTTGATTCCTCACCCCTAACTGGTCCTCCAACCTGCCTCTTCCTTCTTGTAGGTCTGCCCCCTAGACACAGAGCTCCAAAATCCACACTTCCTCACCCATCTCAAGACATGTGCTTCTAATTCAAGCAAAAGAAAAATAAAACAAACCAACAAAAATACAACTTTCAGTACAAATAAGAATCAATTTACATGCAAGTGAATGTGGTAACTGCCTGGATCCTGCAGGGTTAGGTACAAAAGTGAAAATGCCACCTGAGTGATTCCTTAGATGATCCGAGTCCTTCCTAGAACTTATTTATTACACAGTAAAGAAGAGTAGGATGTTCTTTCTGAAATATTTTTCTTGGGAACTCAAAATGTAAGCCTCCATCACTGACAGGGTAGCATTTTTAGATTAAGCCATGGGAAATCTAGCATGATTTACAAATACAACAGTCCAAGAGTAACAGCCTTTCTGCCACCCGTGATTGGCATTGCTATTATAGACTCTATTATAATCTTATCTCAATGTCCAAAAAAGCTATTCATTCAGCAACTAAGCTCACGTCAAAGACAAGGCAGAGTCTACTTATCTGCAAAATAATGGTTTTGAAAAACACAGTCTCATTGCTCAGACAGAACCAAGAGCGTTCATGACATGGTGCAAGGTGCTTATGATAGAAGGTGGCAGGAAATGAAGTAGAAACAGAAATACCAACTGAGAAGGTGTTTAATCTCTGAGGTGTGAGGTATTACACTCTAGCACTCTCTCTGACTGATATCAGGCATGAAGGGAAAAACTAGCTAAAACATATGGGGGAAAATACACCTAAGTCCCTTTGATGTCTGTATCGGCAAAGCACTTCAGCTTTCACATCCAGTCTTTAATAGAACAGCTGAAGTTCCTGGTTTGTAAATAAGGGAAGCTAAGAGATTGCTGAGTAGAGTCTGTCATACACAGAAAAATGCAACTGCACTTCAATGTATGCCTGAAGCCACTCATCTCAATATTCACGCACACATACACATATACGCACCTCTTAGAGCTATCTTATAAGTAACTCTATTCCTGCTTTTCATAAGACCTGTAGTTTTCAAATAATTTTTGCCATGGAAAACAAATGAATTCCTACAAATGCATATATTCAAAATCTTGAGGAAGGCTGGATAGCCCCTCTGTTCCCACAAGGCAAAAACTGAAAGCCATGAGCACAGTGGTGATGAAGCCAATACAGGTGTCTCTGCATGCAGAATGATCAATAAAACACAGAACTGACTCTTCAGAGCGAGGGGCAGATACAATGGCAGCAAACCAAACAGGAGATTTTGTCAATGATTCAGAGCCTCCAAATCTGTAAGAGCAGCAAAGACCTCTCAGAGACTAAACGTGAGGCAGATAAATCTTAACACCAAGAAAATCCAAACCCCACACCCCATTGGTCTTCCCAGTGGATTGTGCTGATGATCCATACAGCCCAGGTTTATAGAGAGCAGTTCTTCCTCCATCTCCACCCTCACCAATGATGCACGCATGCGCTTCCACACTTCTCCAGACCTGCCACCTGACACCATCTCCTACCAAGGGCTGTTGGGGGAAACTTAGAAAGCATTCAAAGAAATTCATGCTTTTTAAGCAGGTCTATTCCATTCACTCAAGGCAGCTGCATAGAATTCGAGAAACTAAGAATTGGGACTGAAATCTCTGAGATTGCCTAAATACAATTCCACCCAAAAAGAGACCCTTCAAGTACCCTTCAGACTGTGGTGATGTCTTTGCTTCAGTGTCTGTCCCCTGCTTGCATTCTCAATAGACATGTAGATATAATGATGGTTCAAGTTCAGGCCACTGTAAATTTTAATGAAATTTATCTTATCTTGAGTTGTGATCTGGTCTCCTGTGGTTTTTACCTACAGATTCTTCCTGGTCCTTGAAAGAGAGAGGTAAGAGGTATTTTGTAAGAGATCATTAGTTAATTACTTTAGTTTTTAGTTCTAGCAAGTTTTTAGCATTGATATTGAATATATCAACACCCAATTTTTAAGACGTACGCTTTTTTAGAAAAGTTATCAGTCTCCTCATGCGGTGCCTCCCAGTTCATCATGATTTGTTAAATATTACTGATGGAAACTCTGCAACTGTGTTTATAAATCCTTTCTATAAATGATAGGGCAATTCATTAAAATTAAAATGATTTTGTTTAAATGGGATTAGTGTCTTTTATTGTTTTATCATGTATTTCAGACTTTATTCTACTTTTCCAGTTAGAAAACTAATTTTATTGATCTTCAATATGGAAGAAAAATAGCTAAGTAGAGAAGTACCTGTCATCTAAAGTAATACAGCATCTAGGGCCACTGTGGGCTAATCTTGTCCTTGTCCAGCTCACTCCCTGCCCTTGGTAGCACCCTCACAATTCTCTACTGTTCTAGCCTTCTACCTGTTCTCATATTCTTCCAGACCTCTGCCACAGTTTTACATGCATTCCATATTTGGGGAACTTTAGAACCTGAATTCATCACAGTGTTTTCTGTGAAGTGTCAGTGATTTCTTTGTTGGTCTCCCCTTTATTTTTTTCCTGAGAATCATTAGCAGTATTACCATCAGATTTTCATGTTTTTCATGTGTACCTGGTTTTACGATGTAAATATCTCTTTTCTGCCCCTATCTTTTGGAGCCTAACTTCTGTCAAATCTAGAGATATGCTTGACTGGGACTAATATTTCTTTACTTCTTTTTATGCATCCTAAGACATTTTCACCCAAGATTCCAATCACTTACACAACTCAACTCCAAAATTGCTTTATTCCATCCAAGCAATAAAGTCTTGGCAGGACTCAACGCTGTTACTATCTCTCTCAGATTTAGAATTCAGATGTGAAAGGGTTTCATGAATACACATATTAACACACGGATTAAGAAACAAAGCCACTTTTTCTGACAGATAGTAAATCTGATTTGGCTGATTGGTTTGACATGAGGACTGCTTTGCCAAATAAGTAAAATAAACATTTTCCATAAATTAGCTAATTCTATACTTCCGAGATTTTAACAATAGCATATTGAAAGTGCATGAAAAGAAAGCATTTTATCAAGACTACTTATCATTAAATGTGTATCAAAACTAAAATTATCAGCTATTGAATACATCTCAGCAAAAAAAGCTCTTTTGGTATACTTCCTATAAATCGAGAAATAAAATGACTCTAATGACAGGGTGACAAATCTTTCTGCAACTCAGGACCAAAATTGAAGAGAACCTAATTGAATTGTCAACTGATAGATTAATAAAAATATTTTTGATGATAGATCACCATAGGAATTTTTGACACATAACTTGGAAGGAGTTCAAAGAATTGAGTGATGTTGCTCTCCCAAAACTCCTTCCATTTCTATCTTCTTATTTATGTTAAGTTTTTTCAGAGCTTACATATACATAGAATATAAAAACATAAAACTAATTGATGTTGAACCTTGCCTTAATCAAATAATAACAAATATTCATTCAGGAGCAAATAGGCTATTCTTCTTAAGAGATTCTTCTCAATAATATTTTCTTTTTTTATATTTAGTATTTATCAAAATCTATAATATTATGTTGTTTTGATCAACTGGATAGTAATAATTTTCAGGAAACTCAACCTAGAAGAAATTTTTTAACACTTAGAGCTTTATGTCCAGAAAAATTTTTTAAATTAAAAATTTATACAATTATTTTTGTTGCATAGAAATATGATAGGTGACCAAATAAAAGACTTCAAGAAGCATAAAAGTGTATTGTATTAGAGTAAAATTCACTGGAAAAATATAATGGAAATATGAATTCAAAGAAAAAAACAAAACCTCAGCTGAGTGATACTGCTATCCCAAAACATCTGCCAACCATTAACTAACAACTTGCTTTTATATTTTTAAATACATGTTTCTTGAATCACAGAATTTAAAAATCGGAAGGGAAATCAAAGGTTGACTATTAAACTGGTCTTCATACTTACTCACTTGCATTATCAGAACTAATTCTGAATAATTTTGCATTCCCTCAAATATTAAATTGACTTCCACAATTTTTCCATCTTATACTGAAATGGTTACCAAAGATGTAATTTCTGTCACAATATAAATAATAACATTTAAAAATTTTTAAAGAGTTACATTCACTCTTTAAAATATAGCCAGACGGAATGCACTATGTTAATTTGATACTAGCATCACCCGTGTCCTCCACGCCACTGGTAAACTTCTACAGTATATCTTCTCTTCTGTTACTCTTTCTCAGTGTTTCCACCATGCTTCTGCTATCACCTCCATCCTCTCAAATTCTGGTGGTAATTATGAATTTGCATTTACTTTGTATATTACAGATTATTTACTTGCAACATATCTAGCACATAGTAGATGCTCAGTAAATGTTAGCTATTATGGTTATAATACTATCTTCCTTGATAAATATTTCAAGTACACTTATTATCAATTTTATACACATTGTTTGATATATATATATACCTCAACTACATATATATATATATAGAGAGAGAGAGAGAGAGAGAGAGAGAGATATCAAATTTTAAGTATTTTCCTGTTTTTTCAAGAGTTCTGGGCACTTTGTTAACTTTACATTTTTATGTAGANTACCTCAACTACATATATATATATATATATATAGAGAGAGAGAGAGAGAGAGAGAGATCAAATTTTAAGTATTTTCCTGTTTTTTCAAGAGTTCTGGGCACTTTGTTAACTTTACATTTTTATGTAGACATTTTTCTTCGCCTTCTCAGATTGCTACTTGAAATCTATATTCAGAACTGGGATATTATCTCAATGACCATGGATATTATACACTCCAAAACCCTCATTTTATGGTTGAAATATTATCACAGAGTGACTTTTTACCTGATTGAATGAGACAAGTAGTTATTGACCAAGCTAGCCCTGGAAACTGGATAGAATTAAACACACACTTATTTAGTTCTCTCTTCTGGAAAATTATCATTGCGACTTCACTCTCTGGTTGTCCTTCCCATGTTTCATTCAACCTGCTATCTTATACCATTGCTTTTCCATTACCAAATTTTCATGTTTTTATAACTAAAATTAAGTTTCAATTCTAAAGACTGAAAACCATTAATATTATCATTATGTAAATATTATTCACTACAGAACCAAGTATAGTGATTGGACAAATACAAAAGGACAAGTAACTTTATTCTGAAAGTTATGCTTCTTGAAGGAGAATATCGAAGGCTTGTGTTCAAATGAGTTATTTATTTTAAATTCTCAATTACTCAATTTGTTTTATTTATTTGGGTAGATTTTTTGTTAGCTTGTTTGTTTTCTCTTGAAACTTTAATATTTGCTTTCAATTCCCACATTTATTTTCTTGTTCACAAAAGAAATGTCTGCCTCCTTGGCCAAATAACTAAGGCATCCAGCTTCTTAATCAATAAAATATGTTGAATGGAATAACTTTTTTTTAAAACAATCTTCTCAGAGACCTGCTACTATCTCTTCTAAATTTGATCCATGTTTTTCATTCTGACATTTCTTTTAGTAGTATTCCAAATTTAATCTCATACTTTTTTTTATTTCTGTGCTGTCTTCTTGCTTAGTTTCCATTTGTGTTTTGGTGGACTACATCCTTAACCTTTTTTTTCTTTTTAAGTTGGTGGTAAGTAAAATCTCTCCAAGTTTGAATATGTTCTCCTTTTGCTCTCACACTTGATAGATTAGGTGGGCTAAAATGTCTATGTTCAAAATAATTTTGCTCAGATTTCCAAAACTTTATATCTTGGCTTCTAATATATATCGTTGCCCAAGTCTTGGGAGAAGTCTGACAAGACTTCAACAATCAAATTCTCATCCTTTTGCCTACAAATTGTTTCATGTGCCCTGGAAACTTTGAAGCCCTTCTCTTTGTTTTAATTCTGAACCTTCATTAAGATAGATCTAGAATGGATATAGCTTCCTTTATTCTATTTGATCTTCTATCAACTCTTAAATTTCTTCATTGCAGTGAAATTCTCCTATAGTCTTTTTGGATTTCTTCCCATCCGTTGCCTCTGTCCCCTTCCTTATGTAAATCCTATTAGAGTAATACTGGATCTCCTGGATTGCTTCATACCTTTCCCTTTTCTCTCTTTGCCTTTATTCTTCTACATTATCAACTATTTCCAAACCTTATCTCCCAGCACTTCTATTTTTTTTATTTTACTGATCATACCTATAATGCACAATAATTACTTCCTGCCATCTGCTTGATTATTTTACATAGCAGCCAATTCTAATTCTATGAATTACCTCTTCCCTGAAATACTCCAAATGTACAAATTAGAACTTTTTAAAATTCTCTTTCACTCGAAAAAAATTAGTTTTTTCCCTCTACTTATCCTGTCCTTTTCTTTTATGCTTTTTATTTTACTCAAATATATGTGTATCTTTGATTCCCCACTTATATTTATGAATCGAATATTAAGCTTATAATACAGGCATCAAACACTAGCTGCCCTAGCATATTCATAGTTCCGCTATTCCAAGAGGCTTCTCCATGAACCCAAAGACTGGCTGCTTATTGTTAGACATGAAAGCCCTGAATAATTATTCTATGGACATTAATCATGGTAGCCCTAAAATTCAAAGGGTAATAATGCTGGCACTTGATTTGATGCCCTTGCACAATGGCTACAAGTGGGAATGTAAACAAGCCAACCTCTGGAGGTATAGCTAAAAATGGAGATAGCCACAGATGGGATGAAGTCAAAAGGATAATTTAAGTTACCTTCTTCATCCAGCAAGAATATTTACTTGCCATAATTCTACCATTTTTCTTCTCTTTGCTGAAAATATTCCTAATTCAGGAATGCAGATAGTAGTAGTAAAAAGACAACATTAGATCAGAAATCTCAATATCTGTGCGAGGCATTTCTGTCACTAACTAGCTATAAGCCTATAAGAGAGCCATACCCTCCTTGAATCATAGCACAGTGATACTTGAGGTCCTGTCCATCCTAAAATTCTAGAATATTAGGAGAATAAGTGTTCATTAGTGGTCTTTCTGTTCCTGGGTATGTACAACCCAATCAAACGTTAAGCCCATAGGAATCATGTATCAATGTATGTAACACATTTATATACTTATTTTATTACACAGGCACTGTATTTAGTGCTAACACCTATCTTCCTTCTCTCCAGGATGCTGTGGTCTATACATAAATTTCTTATCCCACACAACCTACTGATGAGTTTTAAAACACACAGAATCAGAGGAATACCTGAATTATAGTACTTTAATATATTTAATCAATAATATAAAAGTAAACATTTCTTTTTAATAAAACCTCCATTTCCATATACAGTTTTGATTTTTCTTCCTAACTAAATGTTACATAATCCAGCTCAGTAAACTCACCTTTAACACTTTACTGGTTCAGTGTCTATGATCTTAGAGATTTCTACCCATGTTCATTGTTTTGGCTACTGTCTAATGCTGTTGTTACATATGTCATCTTTATTACCTTAGATCTAACCACTTCTCTTTTTCATAAAATTGCAAAGTGACTTTCACATTCTTTTCAATCAAGAAAAGAGACTCAATCTTTATAATTGGCAAATATGTGCTTTATATACACAATTGGGGAAAAATTATCATTCTTCCAATTTTCCATACAATCTAGCTCTATATCTTATGATAACTAAGATTATTGAGTATATATTTCCTGGTTATTTAATAAGAACACTTTTATGCCATATGGTTTGCCTATCTTTTTTTTTTTTATTCGACAGAGATAGAGACAGCCAGCGAGAGAGGGAACACAAGCAGGGGGAGTGGGAGAGGAAGAAGCAGGCTCATAGCAGAAGAGCCTGATGTGGGGCTCGATCCCAGAACGCTGGGATCACACCCTGAGCTGAAGGCAGACGCTTAACCACTGTGCCACCCAGGCGCCCCTGGTTTGCCTATCTTATATAAATACTTTACCTCATTTGAGTCTTTGAATTAATCTGGGATGTAAAAAGAGAAATGTAATCCATGCTTTACAGATTGGGAAGATGAGGCAAGAAGGTGCCAAACGATGAGCTACAGTTGTATTCTAGCACCAGAAGCCAATCCCATTCATATTTGCTGCATCCTCTCACTACTAAAGTTTGCATTATATTTTTCATATTTTTTCTAATGTCAGCTCAACTTCAGTACCTATTTTCTATAAATCTTTTTATTCCCAACTTCTTTCATTCATTAAGCAAATAACTAATAAGGTCCAACATGAGTCAGATTCTGTGCTAGATACTGGGGCTACTATAATATAACCCTGCTTTCATGGAGCGTGGACCACTAAAGAAAAGGCATTAATCAAATAATTTCAAATACAAAAGGATGTTATAATTTGGGAAATGCTGCAAAGTGGAAGCAACCAGTGTCATCAGATCCTGTACTTGGGAGATGTGACCTAGCCACAAGGGGTCAGAGAAGGCCATCCCGAAAAAGTGGTATGTGAGCTTTGGCTGAACAGTGAAGCAGAGTTTACCAGAGAAGAGGAGAAAGAGGAAACAACACACGCAAAGACCTTTAGCAACAGGAAGCATGACAAGTGGGGAGTAAGGAAAGGAGCCCAGTGTAATTAGAATCCAGAGAATCAGGGAAAACATCATTTTAGATGAGACATGAGAAGAAATGGAGGCCAGGCTCTGTAGGGTTTTAAAGCTAAGGTTAGTTGAGTTTTGTCTTTATCCAAAAAAGCAAGGGGGTTGTATAATTTAATTTATAGGAAATTTACAGGATAGGCAACTCCACTGGGACAGAAGACACATTAGTGGTCGTCAGGGCTGGCTGGGGGAAGAGTGAGAATGAGTGTGACTGCTAATGGATATTTAAAGTTTCTTTTTGAGATGATAAAAATGTTCTAAAATTACATAGTGATGATAATTGCACAACTCTATGAATTTCCTAAAAACTGTTGAATTGCAACTTTAAAAGGTGAATTTTATGGTATGTAAATTATTTCTTGATGAAGTTAATATTAAAAAATAACAACAGAGGGGCGCCTGGGTGGCACAGCGGTTAAGCGTCTGCCTTCGGCTCAGGGCGTGATCCCGGCGTTACGGGATCGAGCCCCACATCAGGCTCTTCTGATATGAGCCTGCTTCTTTCTCTCCCACTCCCCCTGCTTGTGTTCCCTCTCTCACTGGCTGTCTCTATCTCTGTCGCATAAATAAATAAAATCTTTAAAAAAAAAATAACAACAGAAAAGTACGAAAGATTTTATGAAGAAAATTCTCTTGATGGGATTAGAGTTTTGAAAGGATCTTTCTGGCTTCAGTGTGAAAAAAAATAGATTTGAGAGTGGTGAAAGGAGGCTATTATAATAATCTAAGTGAGAAAAATTTAGAAAGGAAAACCAATAGAACTTCACGATAGACTGAGCGCTGGAAACAAAAAGGAGCTGTCCTTTTCTACCTTGAACAAGGGAATGGATGTTGGTACCATTCACTGACATCGTGGTATTGGAGGATGATCAGATTTGGGGGCAGGGGTAGGCAGGGGGAAATACTGAGTTCAGTCTTTTATTAGTTGAGTCTGAGGTTCCCTGGAAAGATGTTAAATAAAAATTAGGACATATAGGTCTGAAACTCAAAGTAGAGTTCTCGGTAAAGAGAAAATTTATGAGTCTTCTGTATACAAATTAAAATAATAGGCCTAGACATAGAGAACAGTCTGAGGAGAGAATATAAGGAGAAGAGGCCAGGACCAGCCCTCAAGGAACTGGCCCCAAGTTGTTGGCCACGTAGACAGTAAAAGTCTGCAGTAGAAAAATAAGAATTAACAGAAGCCAGAGAAATGGGAAAACCAGGAGTTCTGTCAAAGAGGACAAGGAGAGCATTTCAAAAACCTCTATGGCAGATCTCATATTATAGTATTACATTGTTCCTTACCTCGTTCTTCCACTAGATTATGAGTTTTTTGAAGGCAGGTATACTTTCTTCTTGCACTTTACTTAGTACTTATTCCATATAAAACAATCAATCAAAATGTGTGGTTTGCAATTGAATGTTTAAATTTTTTAGTTGGCAAAAAAAATTGTTACACTGGTTATCCAATATTTTAAAACATGCCTTTGGGACAAAGAAAAAGAGCTCATAATTCTATGCTAGAAAAACTTCAATGCAACAGACGAAAGGAAAAGTTGTCATTTTTCCTAACTAAACAGAGAGACGTATCTAACTCCATAGCAGACTGCAAGTGTACAGCATAAACAGAGCTAAATGAAAATGACTAGCAATAGCACTAGGCTAGCAGCAATTGTGGTAAAGGCAGAAATGCACAATAAAACTAAGGCTTGCTTAAAATGAAAAAAATGAGCCAGGATATTTTCAGAGTTAGATCTTTTAGGAAAAAGCCAAGCCAATGAACAGAAACAAAAATCAAAGAGCCTGAGGAGGAGATGAATGGGCTACAGTTTGGCTCCCACTCACCCAGAATATAGAAAGATGTGTCCAATTCCTACTGAGCAGGATTGTGAAGCCTACCTGTATAAAAAGTATGTAAAAATCAGCACTGTATTCATAATTACACATATATACAAATACCAAGTTTAACTTCTTATTTACTCACTTCATAAGCTATTTACATTGTTCTTTTAATTTGATTTTGTTTCTATGTCCCAGGAGCAGCTGGTTGAAAGCCTACTGACCACAGCCCGATGTCCAAACAGGGATTTCCTTAGACTGGATGCACTCAACTGCAAGATGTCTTCACAGCTGCCCTGAGAAAGTGGCGGAGTAACTGAGTAACTGAGTCTTACCCGATGCCAGCTAATACTATTCTGAGAATCATACTGAATGTCGGGGACTATTGGGACAGTGTTCGCTGCTGTACATTTGCAGAATACAAAGAATATTTTCCTTGGGTAGATACTACCCCCGAAAGTTTGCACTGATTTATACTCCTACTGACATATATGAGAATGTTTGACACCTATTTATAGCTGGACTGAAAATTTCACCCTAACTAAACTTGTTTGAGAAGCCCTTGTCAGCTGGGGCTTTGCAAGTTAAAGAAAATCTATGATCTGCATTCAGAAAGTTCATCATGTCCTTTTTCCTCATTCTAACCTTTTCTCAAAAGTTTTATAAGTCACACATCACAAAAAGAAGTTAGAAATCTCCCATAAGTCTAATCTTGTTATTTCTCTTGCTCTCTTACTATTTCATATATTTCTTTGCTTTACCTGTTTTGTCCTGGAGATCTGTAACATATACTTTCTCTTAGTAGCTTTATTAGGCCTTTTAGAAAAGCACTAACTCACTCTTAAATTTCTTCTCACATGAAAATTAGTCAATAATGCTCCCATTCATACGCTTTCATCATGCTTTCCATTTGTAAGCACATCGCATAATAACATGTTCTAGACTTTTCTGTTATCCTGCAGCAGTAAGACTTTTTAAAAATATTTGTAGCTCATAATTTTCTTCCTTCACCCACGCTGAGGATGCTTTGTTTCTAATGCTACTAGCCAGAGGCACAAATACTCAATAATTTCCATTTCCTTCTCTTATCTGACTTTGTCCAAATTTACTTAGATGGGCATTTCTTCTCTTATTTTTCTGAATGCAGAAAGATAAAAGTAAAGGTACCATCTTTCAGTTTGCCTTTCATTTATGTGGAAAGCCTAGGAGCTTAACCTTCAAAAGCAAGCATTCTTACGTTTTGGTCCGAATCAGTTCTCTTGGCTATCAGGACTATAACGGTGACTTCAAGACTGGTTTTGTCATGGCTGTCCTTCCTTCACTGGGCAGGGACTCAACTGCTAGCCAGACAAAGGAACCATTAATTTTGGCCCCTGTGGGTCAGAGCAGCTATTGGGCTGCTTCCCTCCATGGCCTCCAATGGAAGAGTCAACAGGAGAGGGGTTACAAATCACTACGTCCACAACATGTTCCACAAAACAGGTCAATCGGCAAGTAGCGGGGAGAAGTTACTTACTCCACAGAAATCCCAATAAGTAAATCTAAGACTCTGAGAATCGCTGCAATAAAGAATGATAGTTTACTTTGTTTAACCTTGCATTTCCCACTCTTCTCAATTTGGGAACATTTGTTGTGTTATGCACCTGTCTAAAAACTATCAGCATTTGGTGAATCAAGGTTTATGAAACAGACCTCTGGGAACCTTTGGATTAAGAACCAAGGCCAATTCTTATTCATCTAAGGTTAATAGCATTTAGAACACTGGACAAATCTTTTTATGACAGGATTTTCTCAGGTGGTTTTTCTCCTTGGACTTCTATAAGTTTTATTTATTACATAAGTCTATATTTTAAAGAGCTCCCTACAGAGGGAAACTGCCTCCACCCTACTCAAAATTTGAGACTCTGATGTCAGCAGATTGGTGTTCAAATCCCAGCTCTGCTATTTACCAGCCACTGGGGAACTAACTGAATCCCTTTTAGCCTCAATTTTCTCCTCTCCAGAATTAAGAGCAGGTCTCCCCTAATATTAGCATGCCCCAGGGCAAAAGGACAAATGAGGGCCAACATACCAACATACCTAGGTCTAAATACCTGAAAGTTATCAAATAACCTATGCCCCCTACATAGCCTATTTTCCACTCAGCCTTCTCTTCCCCACTCTCAAGCCTTCTCCTATGGAATGTGCTAACTCCCCAGAGCCAGAGGGCCACCCTGCTCTCCCTGGGCTGGCCTCTGCTCCCTGCAAGCCTGGGAAGGAGTTCTGGTCTGCTGGAGCTGGACAGGGCAGAAGGTTCCCAGGTCTCCTGGATGGTGACTGCAGTGCCAGAGGGATATCTTTCTGACTCATGATTTACAAATATCTCTAAGCACCTAACAAAGCTACATTATCCAAGCACAGGGCGTGAGGTAGGGAGGAAGAGAATGAAACTAACTGGAGATCTTGGGCAGCCCAGACATCCACTCTGATGATTTGGGACAGCCAGATGTAAGCAAGAACCCTGGTTTTCTTCTAGTTTCCCAGGGCAAAAGACATGAAATGCACACACACACATACACACACACACACACACACACACTCTCTCTCTCAGCTCAGATCCTCCAGCCTGGGACAGTTATTTTGGCTAATGCTTTTACTTTCCATAATTCTTGTACAGTCAAATTCATTCTAAACAGAAGAGAGAGAGAGGAGAAAATCGTACCTTGAAAAATAAAAAAATTTAAAAAATAAATAAAAAACCTTTGTGTTTCAATATCTAGACTCAGAACACTGACTAGGGGCCCCTTTTACTCATGTCTAAGGACAGGAATGATTGAGATAATCGCACCTATTGCATAGAGTTGTGTAGGAATTAAATATGATAATAGATGTATTTATACCATTATCAAAATCAGGAGTAACTTTTCCTTAGTTTGATCTCTATTCCTGTTAGGAGAAAAGAAGGCAATAAGGCTGTATTTTTAGAAGATGAAAATACAAAGTGTTAATACACTGCTCAATTATTTCAACATATTTAGACATTATAGCATTGTGTTGGACTCTGCTTAAATTTTTTTTTTCTCATATATTCAAGAGATAGATAACTCTTTGAGCATTAAGGCCTGCCTTCAACTGATTGCTTTAATGGAGGGGGGGTATAGACCCCTTATAACTTCTCTTAGAAATGATAAGCAGAGATGGCATTTAATCTAACTTGATGAGCTAATATAAAATATTTTTATGTTTTTCTTGTTTTAATTGAAGTATAATTGACACACAATGCTACATTAGTTTCAGGTGTACAACACAGTGATTTGACAAGTTAATACATTATGTTCTGCTCACCACAAGTGTAGCTACCATCTGTCACCATACAACGCTACTATATTACCATTGACTATATTCCCCATGCTGTACCTTTTATTCCCATGATTTACTCACTCCCTAACTAGAAGCCTGTACCTCCCAGTCCCCTGCACCCATTTTGCCCAACCCTATCCTCTCCCTTTTGACAGCCATCAGTTTGTTCTCTGTAGTTATAGGTCTGATTCTACTTTTTGTTTGGTTATTCATTTTTTTTGTTTTTTAGATTCCACATATGAGTGAAATCATATGGTATTTGTCATATAGAATATTTCTAAATAGCAGGTCTCTCCCTGATACTTCACATTAATTAGACATAGGTTGACCCAATTTCTGGACAAGAGCTTGCATGAAACTTTATAAATAAATATATATATATTCCAGTTGCAACAATGATACAAGATTTATTTTTCTGGGAAGCAAATACTCAGATCTTGATGGGACTGTCTTTAGGTATGATTTGTTAATCTCATAGAAAGGAAGAAAAACTAACCGTATTTTGAGTGTTGCAGGGCTTCAGGTCTCTGAAATGAAAGCCGGCCAACAATATCCTGAGCAAATGAATAACACTTTATATCATATCTATGCTATATATTTCATGCCCATATATATTTACCCTACCTATTCATATTCTCACACATAGTCTCCAACTCAAGCAGGCCATTGGCCCACTGAATAGCCCATACTCATTGGTGCCACTAAACTAACCCTTTATCCATGAAGGGCAACATCCTCCCACCCAAACATCCTTCAGGGGAACAGCCCTGAGAGTCTCCTCTGGATTCCTACCTTTACCACTCCTTTGGTCCAACATTTTAAAATGTCATATATACATATTTTGCCTTGCTATTGAGATTATAAATCACTTGAGAGTGGAGAACAGATATCAAATGACTCCTATCCGAGTGCCTAACATAAAGCTAATGGCTTCATTTGACCACAGAAGGGCTAGTTATTATGAGGCAGACCTCAAAGGTCCACATAATTAATTAGTGTGCAGGCTAATCGCTGTTTTAATTCCAGTAGTAAGGTTAGACAAGGTAGCAGGCTATTTGAGCTCTGCTTTGTTCAACATGCTGTCAGACACCTGACAAATAGATATGAACTAAGTAATGCAAAACCTCAGCTAATTAAGGGGTTTAGTGTGTATGTGCTCCTATAATGAATAATTAACAGAAGCAATTGGAGAGAATTACCCATGCTAACATGGTAGAAGCTGTGGTTGGATCTGATTTCCCTTCTGTGTTTCTTTTGAAAACATTCACACACCAGCCACCATCCTTTATGCTACGTTTATAGGTATGTCATGTCTGGAGCCTCTGAGGTGGAAATTATGACAGTTGTTCTAGCACCAGTGATAGAAAGATAATTAAAAAATAATTAACAAGAATAATTAGCATGGGGCCAAGGGAGGAGAGCTGTTATTTTATTAGCTAGTTTGATGTGATTAAATGTATACAGAACAAAAGCTAGAAAAGCACCTTTCTATGGCAATATGGAAGAAACTCCAATTTTTCATTTTTATTTATTTGCTTTTCCTTTCTGCCGAGAGCAAGAAGTAGCCTCTGTGATCCTCACTGCTTTTTGAAAAATGCCATCCTGCATCTCTCACAGCATATCTCCATTTGACTGAAGACAGAACTGCACAGCTCAAATGAAAACACAGACGTGGAACATCAGGATCTGTCAGCATAATGCTTCTGAGGGTTGTGTATTAGGTGATTACTTTGGCACCAGCTCAGGAGAAAAGAAAGAAAAAGGCAAAGGCGGAAAGCATCAATAGAGTTTTTGCTTGTTTTTGCTTATCATGTTTTACTTTCCTGAGAGCAAGACTAACCTACGCTGGTAAAAGAACAGAGGCGTCGACACTCACTTTTAGCCAGTAAGGTGTTCCCAGCACTGATTATCTTATAATTGGACAAGACAGCATACAATTTTATCCAGTAATTTCCCTGTTACAGGGAAGCTGTACACACTCAGGAATGATCTCCTGCTGAGAGAAAAGCCCTTAGTTAAACAACCCAGCCATCTAGCAAGAGCACACGCTCTGTAGTCCAACAGATCAGGATGAAACACAAGCCTCCCTCACATACTAGTACTGAGTGGACCCAGACACAATACTTCCTCTCTCTGAACTGACACTGTCTGTAAAGTGCTGATAATAATACTCACCTCACCTGGCATTTGCATTATCATTTATTTGAATGCTACTCTTTGTATCACCACACCTGTTACTATTATTTGGTAATTTAACCTCTCTGCGCCTGCTCCCTCACCTGCAAAATATAGGTAATACTTCTGTGGTTAGTAGGAGAATTAAATGAGGTCCTCAAGAAAAGTTACCTCCCCAGCCTCTACCATTTATCAACACCCACTGAACACAAAAGTAAGGAATATTAGAAGGTAACTAAGTTTTTGACTTAGATTTATCGGGGGGGGGGGAACTGAAGACCCAATACAGCCACAGATATAGGCATCAGGCCCTTGGTTATTTTGTTTACTTGCCTTTTGTTTGTTTATGCATTAAAAATCTATGCAGGAAACCAAGCTGGCTCCTAAGCCCTAGATATTTGTTAAGGCATAAAAATATAATTAACGCATCATCACACCACTCTGTTTCTCCCGGAACTTGATAGCACTGTGGAACAAGAAAACAGGGTAAATGAAGTGGGAGAAGCCTTTAACTGTGATTGTAATGGTAGACAGGAAATAATTTGTGATGATTTGGATTCCTCAGATGAGTTTTTCAGATGCAATTTGCTTAGAGGACATTTGAGGTGGAAAATGGAAAATGGATGGCCAATCACATCAGAGGGAGTGAAAATGGCTGACCTGTCTGAACTTATCACAGGGAGTTTATAGTAATTTGTGTTAATCGTATCAGGAAACTCACTCCCCAGTAGCTGTGGTTCCCCTGGCGTCACTGGATTTTAACAGAACCCAGTCTAGGCTTTCAGAGTCTAGAAAACTTTACTAGGCTCATGGAATCTATCAGCATGATTCAGTCATTCATCCAACAAATATTTTTGAACACATATCCTCTGCTAGTCATTGCCCTCATGGACTTTAGTCCAGTAGGAGGCAGGAAGAGGCTATTTCAAAATCAAGCTCATATAAATAAACATTAAGAAAATATATAGGGGTGTCTGGGTGGCTCAATTGGTTAAGCATCTGCCTTCGGCTCAGGTCATGATCCCAGGATCCTGAGGCTGAGCCCCACCTCGGGCTCCCTGCTCAGTGGGGAGCCTGCTTCTCTCTCCCCTCTGCCCCTTAACCCCCCACACCTGCCGCTCATGCTCTCTGTCTCAAATAAATAAAATCTTTTTTTTAAAAATAAAATTTTTTTAAAAGAAAATATATAGTATTTAGTATATAGATTAAAACTTCCATCACCATAGCCACCAATATCTCATAATGAACAGAAGAAATATTATCAGACAGGTAAAGATTGAAAGTGCAAACGAGTCTTTTCCCCCTAAGCAAGACATGTTTGCTCTTGGTGCTTTCATGCAGTTATCTTATTTTCCCTTGTGAGTTTTTGGCACCTTGTCCTACAGCATGACCCATTAGCTCTGAAAAAACCCTGGCTATATCTCATTGTTCTCACCACGTTAGAAGCAAGAATAAATCTCAAATTCTTCCATGTCCAAAGATACTAAGACTAAACATTGGAGTTCAGGTGATGCCAACCGAACTTTAATTACAGTGCCTGGAACATACTACTCAAATATTTATTGATGGAGTAAATGAACAATAAAATTCCCTGAAATGGAAGAGAATGAAGGAAGTTTGTGGATGATAAGGAAGGAATATTTTCAGAGGAACAAAAGGAGGAGTACACATTTAGGCAGGCTGGCTGCCTCTGTAAACTGGGTGTTCCTCATAGTTCATTCCAATTCTGCCTGAGACTCTCCCTTTCAAAACATCCACAACTGTTAGATAAAAGAAAGCTAACAGTTGGAGGACATTAAAGCTGATTACCAATAGATTGCATTAACATGCAAAGCAATTAGGAACCACTGAAGGGTATTAACTTGATGGGCTGATGCTTTGTGTACCGATCATAATTCTGAATCTGTGAAAGTTAACTCCATCTGCAGCCAGCCTTAGACACTGATTCAGGGCTTCAAAATGGTATTTGTCAATACCCTTTTCCCCATGTCATCTTCACATGACAAAACACCCTGTTCAACTAAATGACTGCCTCCCACTTCCCAAGTCTACCATGGTTGGCTGAAGGCTAGAAGCAGTTTTCACTATCGAAGTCACTGTAAATTGATGACTTCTCATCTCCTGTGATCTTTAACACTGCCAAATAATCCTTCTGTCTACATTTATCTCTAGCTCCCATATTCCTCAGTTGTAGTTCAAAATTCTCGTTCAAGTACTGCCTGCCATTATTTCCTTCATCATTCTCAGATAAACATGTGGCTTCCTGGTTCACAAATAGTAAAGCCCATGAGAATTCCCTCAATTACAAGGTCTTCCTTGTCCTATCCATGCTAATCCTTTAACTGGTATTCTACCACAGGTAAATCACCCCATCAATGATTCCATCTCTATCCTGTATTTTAGCCATTTCATGTTGAGTAGCTGTATATAAGTATGTTCAAATCTCTCCTACTTAAAAAAAAAAAAGGCACAGCCATATAATCCCTTAATTAGCTTCACACATATTATAAAAAAAATGACTTTCCAGAAATATTATTCCATTTTAAGAATGGATTTTATTCACTATAATACTGATAATGCTAACGCTGAAAATGAGTCAGTGGATCCTCATTGAACACAATATAAATTCCCTACTATAGAATACTAGATTCCTTATTATCTGTCCTCCACTCAACTTTCCTCATCTCCTACCCATCTTTCTTACACACCCTATGAAATACTGAACTATTTCACCCAACATTTCGTATCACCACTCTGCATTTACAATGTATTGTGCTCTTCCAGGAATATAGCTTGTATTATAAATCAGGGGCGTTGGGCAATTCTCCTCAGAAAGAAACCATGATTAAGGCAGCAATCTGAGCCCTGGCTTGTTCGCTGAAACTGTAGGAGAGCTTTAAAGTTATTCTATAAGAGGGGCGCCTGGGTGGCACAGCGGTTAAGCGTCTGCCTTCGGCTCAGGGCGTGATCCCAGCATTATGGGATCGAGCCCCAACATTAGGCTCCTCCGTTATGAGCCTGCTTCTTCCTCTCCCACTCCCCCTGCTTGTGTTCCCTCTCTTGCTGGCTGTCTCTATCTCTGTCAAATAAATAAATAAAATCTTAAAAAAAAAAAAGCTTTGTAAATAGAGGTGAGATATTGGGTTTCAAAGTAGATCACTATATACGAGAAAAGATCTAAAGGGGACAATGATACAGAAAGGCAAAGCCAGCTAGAACTCTACTCTGACTGTCCAAGTGCGAACTATGAGGGCCTGAAATACCCATAGCAGTTGAGATGTGGTCTCAAAGAGGTCCATGGAATCATACCAAGGAGGTCCAAATGAAACAAGGAGAATACATCATTACAGAAACCAAGACTAGAATCCAGCATGAGCACTGATGATCCCAACATCCAATGCCATAGAAAAGAACCAAAAATGTGGCCATTTGGGCTGATAAGTAAGAGTCATTTTTAACCTAAACAATAGCAGCTATGAGACAGTGGGAGCAGAAACCAGAATGCAGAGTTGAGGAGTGACTGGCAGACAGGGAGTGAGTTGGTGAGTGTCTAATACTTTCCAAGAAGTTTGAACAGAAGGGAATTGAAACAGACTAGACAGGTCTAGAGGCTCTATAATGTCAAAGGGTTGGTAAGGGTGAGAAAGAGATTCATTCATTCATAGGCTGAAGGAAACTTTGGGAAACCTTTTCTTAAAGGATCCAATAGTAGGTGCTTTAGGCTTATAAGCCAGGTGGTCTCTACAGCAACTATTTAACCCTGCTGTTGTAGCACGAAGTAGCCAGAAACATGTGAACTAATGGGTGTCGTTTGGTTCCCATAAAATTTTATTTACAAAAAAAGGGGGGGTAGAAGCAGGCCTCTGGCCATCATTTGCTGAACCCTAAGTGACCTCAGACAGACAGAGGGGGAGGGATCCAGGGCAAAGCCTGGCCTTAAACAAGAGAAAAAGGGAATAATGATATACACCTGTCAATAGAGGCTGGATTCACAGTAAATAAAAACTTGAGCACTTAGTTAAAGTATCAATTCAATCTTTTAAAATTATTAAGGGACATAACCTTAAAATGAACCCATCTTTTTCTAAAATGGCTCTTTAAAAGACTCTAAAAAAAGAAATATTTACTTAGTTCTATTGAAATAATTTGCCTATTTTTAAATTCTCAACCTCGATCCGTCTAGTATCAACTCTTGGAAATTATGAAACGGTATTAATGCTAGCAGCAAGAACATCCCCCTTAACATAAACTTGGTAGAACACAAATTTATCACTGCCTACTCTAAAAGGAAGGTCTGATTCAAAAAGAAGGATCACATTATTCTCTTTCAACCCTAGATCTACAGATATCTCAGTTGAAAAGCTGATTTTGCAATCGTGGCTTATTTCCATAACTAAAGCAACGTGATTAAGTTCCTATAGGGCTTTAGATAATCACCCAACCTTTTTGATTCTTATAATCAGGTCAGAGCTTCAATCAATGAAGCTCTCGGAACACTACTGACTGCTTTAAGAACCTGGACAGGTTAGCGCCTAAAAACAAGAACTGCAGTCACACTGAAGAAAAGCCTTTTAGAGAGTTTTCTTGGCACAGCTTAAGCAATATGACAATGAGAGGCATGAAATGGATATTCACATACTGTGTATAATGGGCAGGGACATATTTGTAGGGCAAAGTGGGGTTATTCTATGTTTTGTTGATTTTCTAATAATTGCAATGGTCTTTCATTGAGACTGATACACTAATCACCATCATCATAATTAAGTAGAGTGGAATACAGTAACTTTTCTGACCCTGCCAAGATTTGCCAGGTGAGTTTTTGGGTTGTGTTTTTTTGCTTTTTTTTTTGCCAACTTAAATGATGTGAATAGCATTATTAATTTCTCCTAAAAACATGTCTAGCAAGGTAAATTTCTTTCTCCTCTATAAAAACAAAGAAAACATGAAAACTGGTTGAATAATAGTGTCCTTTGCCTAACCACCCACCTCTCCACCTATCCACCCACCAACAAAAATATCTTATTTGGGGCAGAAGCAGAGTGGTAAATATTTGGTGGCAAAGAACAGTGACACGAGAGTTAAAAATATATATATATTGTACTGCCTGTCAGGGGAGACGTTGAAGACTTTAACTCCTCTCTAAGACTGCTCTGCTGAATGGCTCTGGGGAAAAGCTGTAGGCAGCCCTTCTCTGCTGTGGATGGAAGAAAAACAGAAATGGAAGAAAAATGTGTTAGGAAGCAAAGAGGTGAGGGGGTGAGAGGAACAGGCAAACAACAAATAAATCTCTTGGTAGTGTTTTGGATTGATAGATAGCACTTCATCCTAAAACATTTCTCAAAACCCCACACATGCAGTTTCACCAAAAAAAAAAAAAAAAAAGAAAACCCTTCAGGAATAGAAGAAAAGCAGAAAAAAATAGCAAAGAGCCTAATGGTGAAAAACAGAAGGGAGTACTCTGGACCAATTTTGATTGGTTAAAACATTACAGAAAGGACCATGAGCTCTTGAATTCCCACAACGTCCAGGTAAAGGCTCATTTTTTATGGTCTCATCCTTCCCAGCATTCCAATTGGTTGGGTGAAGTGTTGAGTCATAGTCCTGCTGGGAATAGAATCTGTCCCAGAAAACCACACAACAACAAATGTTATGACCAGTCCACTAAATCACATGCTAGGAAAACCTTGAGTTACTCTCAAGCTGTATTTCCTCAGTGCTCAGAATCTGAACCTGGCTCCAAGCATCCATTTGATGGTGAGTTATCTCCCTAAAATCGTCTGCAGAAGCAGGAAGCCCTAAAGCTCTGGTAGCATTTTTAAAGTTTTTGTTCCACTGGGATGAGATACCAAAATCACAGCTCAAAAGGAAAACCTCCACTATGACCAAAATAACTTGTTCCCACCTACAAAACTTCATATGGCATCTCTGGATGCCACTCCATAATTTCTGTATAACTAATAGCTTGCATTTGTAAACCATTTATATTTTACCCAAGTGCTTTTACATACCGTCACATTTATACACTTTCTCTTTGAAGAGATGCTATACTTATGAGTGATCTATATTTTCCAGGCTGTTCAAGCACATAACCGCAAAGCAAAACGTTTCTAATCCTCTCCCACTTATTCTTTGAGAACTCAAATATCCTGTAAGTTCCTTGGAAAATATTCTAGAAATCAGCATGGGATTTTTTTTTTATACGAAAACCAAGAATTAATTCTCTTGGCCACCACTATTTTCCTGTCCTCTGGCTTAGGTCTCAGGTCTCTATTGTGGTCCTTGTAGCCAACATCAAAAGTGGTAACTATGCTGCCTCAGTTCTCCAAAGGCATGACTACCACCATCATTGCCAACTATGACCACCATGCCTGCCGATGTCAGCCATACACTGCATCAACACTTGTAAGCATCAAAAAATGATGCCCAAGTCAATGCCCAAGTCCACTAACTTCATGGGCACCACAGCCCCAGTGCTAGAGATGCACCTGTTAACTGGTTCAGGGCAGTAACTATTGCAGCCAATACTGCCACCAATGCTCGTATTACTATTACCACCAGGCTGAGGTCCAATGTTGATTTTATCATGACTCCCGTGACAGCACCAAGGAAAAGTTTCTTTTTAACCTTCATCAGTCTTTTCTTATATCCCTCTTAGGATAGAAACAGGGAAGTCTCCTCAGTGGTAGACTAACAGATGGCTGCCACATCCACCTAGTAGCTCCAACAAAAATTCTAAAAACACATGTTTGAGAAGACTTTCCCTCACCCCCACATCCAAAACATCATTAAAGTCACTACTTCCAAATCATACCTAGAATCCAACTACTTCCCTCTCTTTCTATCCCAACTACTTTCATTCAAGTCATGATTATCTTCAGTCTAAACTTTGAAATAACCCCTTAATTGGTCTCCCTGCTTCCATTCTTGCCTTCCAACAATCCATTTCTCAGACATCAGCTAGGGAGAGGATTTTATAACTATAACTCAGATCATATCACACGCCCTTGCTTAGAGCCCTCCAATGTTTCCCTGCCCTATTCTAGCTTATGAAGTTCTTTGTGATGTGCCCTGGCTCACCCCTCCAACTTCACAATTTTTGTCTTCACCAATGTGTTTTCAGCCACTTTGGCCTCTCTCTGTTCCCCCAAATACCAAGTTCACTCCACCCTGAGAGTCTTTTTTTTTTTTAAGATTTTATTTATTTATTTGACAGAGATAGAGACAGCCAGTGAGAGAGGGAACACAAGCAGGGGGAGTGGGAGAGGAAGAAGCAGGTTCATAGCAGAGGAGCCTGACGTGGGGCTCGATCCCATAACGTCGGAATCACGCCCTGAGCCGAAGGCAGACGCTTAACTGCTGTGCCACCCAGGCGCCCCCACCCTGAGAGTCTTTGCACCAGTTATTTCTTTTTGCTTGAAATGTTCCCTCAGTATTAGTGTGACTCCCGTTTCCAGAGAGAACTGTCCCCTGACGAGCCAATCCAAAGAAGCTTCCCAGTCATTGTCTTTGCATTGTATTTTAATTTATTGA
Source organism: Ailuropoda melanoleuca (assembly GCF_002007445.2). NCBI lineage: Eukaryota > Metazoa > Chordata > Mammalia > Carnivora > Ursidae > Ailuropoda > Ailuropoda melanoleuca. The sequence continues at coordinate 67,864,786 of NC_048227.1, read as the reverse complement.
AGAATACTTACCACTCTATTTTCTTGTCTATCCAGTTATTTATTTATTTAATTGGGGTTTATATAAACTGATGTCACACAAATATATTGATATGAAATAAAATCTTCAGCCACAAAGTCTATAGGATCATATAAACTATATAAACTCTAATATAAACTCTAATCTGCTTCAGAGCAAAATTACACTCCGAAAGTACTAGTCAGTAATTGATTGGTGTGCCTAGTCCCAAAGACAATAAAAACTCAGAAGTTCAATCAATGTTAAAATATCTCTGCCTAACTTACGCCTGCTGCAGGCAGGAATTCTACAGCAGGAAAGGCAGGCATGGGAAGGTTCTTTCTTTGTGCATTAGTTCCCTATCCCCCATTACCATACCTTCCACTTTATCCTTCTAGCACAGCTTCCATTCCTTTCCATGGTTGGGGAGGAGAGGAGAGAAAAAAATGAAGAAAGACTTTTCTTCAAGACTGGTAGCCAGTATCATCTGGAATTGGTTTCCTCTGGCCCTGGCAGATTTTAGGTTCTCCCTTTCTCTCCTTGGCATTTCTATGGATTCTTCAAAACCACAACGACCCCCATCTCTGGAAATCCCTCCCTGCAGTTCTCAGATGGACATATTCACCCTCTCTCCGGACAGCGAAGAGTCCCCCTTCAGTCCCTAGTCTTAGGCAGAAGGCCTGCAATCAGATTCTTTCTACCAGAGTGTCCTAATTCCCCCAGAGGTCCCTTAACACTCCCCTACATGGATCAGGCTCCAGGTGGCCATGTGAGGTCTCAAGTAATTCCATACCACTCATTCTCTCTCTCCTTTTTACACTGGACAAGGCAGTCACAGTTCTTCACACTTTCTTTACAAGCTTTCTTAAGGGGTCTAGCACCTCACTTTGAAATGTGACGGTACTTGAAACTTCTTATCATGGGCTTAGCCAATGGGCTTATCATAGGCTTTAGCTTTTGCATTCTTATCAAAATATACAGACTATTAACCAGTCCTTCTATGAAACATTTTCCACATAGGCTTAGTTTGTCACTCTCATAATATTAGTTTAGGCAATTAGGAAAATAGGGAATATTCAGAGTAAAAATATATTAAGCCTTATATATGTAGTTCAGAATAGGTAGTCCAACCTTACAAATAGTCCCATATGGCAAGTCTACATTAATGAGTCTGAAGAAAAAAAAATGGTGATTTGGTTCATTTGACAGTAACCATTAGTCCATGAGTCCATGAAGAGTATATTTTTTATAAACATTTTGACATTCTTGTTTTTAAGATTTATTATATACCCCGGTAGAGCAGAGAATTGATATCAGCATCTAGGTAAAAGTGAAGAATGAATTGTTAAAGATACTCAACCCACCACTGTCATAGACCCTGGCTTACTTATTGATGCCATTTGTAATAATACAGACCTCACAAAGCTCACCTGGAAAGGGACTCTACAAATTCCCAAATATTCACTTCTAGAGGAACTCAGAGTCCCCCAGCAAAGTTCCCTTATTAACCCCAACACTTCTGAGGGTTGGCCAGGGAAGCATTAAATTTTTAGTGCCAGAATTAATGCCAAATCACAATTGCACAGGTATTATCCTTCCTGATTTATGATGCCTTGTGGGATACTAAATGAAATTGTTCTTTCCCCTTGGGCCAGTTGAAAACTCTTACTTCTTTCTTTCTCCTGATATATCTTACTGGGATGGGGCAAGCAGTGAAAGCAAAGCAAAAAAACCAAAGGAAAAAAAAAGTCATCTGACAGTGTAAAACTCACATATTTGATGTGAATCCCAGGTATTCTCTTTCTTCCCCAAACCAGCCTAGATAACCATTATGGAGAAAAGTCAGAACCACACATAAAACAAAAGCCCTAACAAAGAAAAACTGGCTCATATACTCTGACAAATTAGAATAAAGCCATGAAGATCATCTCCTCCACACGAGTAAGAGAAAATCTGAAAGAAATTATACCTAACATTTAAAAACCACCCTCATAGAACTTTTTTTCTTAAGATTTATTTTATTTATTTATTTATTTATTTATTTATTTATTTATTTATTTATTTTGAGAGAGGGAAAGAGAGCAGGGGGAAGGTGGGGGAGAGGAAGAGAGAGAATCTCAAGCACATTCCACACCCAGTGCAGAGCCGGACTCAGGGCTCGAACCCATGACCCCAAGATCATGACCTGAGTCCAAATCAAGAGCTGGTCGCTTAACCAACTGAGCCACCCAGGTGTCCCACAGCCTCATGGAACTTTAATAAAAGTTTACAACAATCCTTTGTCGTGGATAACAATGGATCCCCACCAGCTCTGTGGAATTGAACCTAAGTTTCCTAGGTTTACATTCTAAGATGTAAAATAGAGTAGGACTGTTTATACTTATGGTCAATGTAAAATGTAAACAGCTCAATATATAATGATTTGAGATTAGAATGCAGATGGATTTGATAGGCCAGAAAATTTTACTTTTCTGATCAGAAAATTTAACTTCCTTTCAGATTTTACTTATTCTTCCAGTTCGGAGACCCTCCATGAACATGTCTTATTTAGAGCCGTGGCACAAAGAAGGGCCTATAATCCCATTTTACCTCTCCTGTAGTTATTTTACATCTGAGCCATGACCTCTTTACAAACACCTATATAGACATCTATATATTAGACCTTAAAGGCCATAAGATCCTATTTACTTGGTTGACTCAGTCTCACATCTTGAGAAAATGATCCAAGAACAGTAACATGCTTAGTTAGCACTTCTTGCTTCTGGCAACAAAAATGACAACCTTATTTATATGATTTTTATATAAAACACTAATATTGTCCCTCATGGGGAAAATGAAAGACATCTGGTTTTTTTCTATGTGTCTAATACCTTTTTTAGAATAAAATGAGTGGAAAAAAGAAACCAATACTTCAGACTAATTTGTTGAATAGCTTTTAGCTGTCTAGGAGAAACAGCCCTTGAGGCCAGCCCCTTCACCTGGCATGTTCAGAATCTCATTGCGAATTACTATGCCTGTGAATCAGAATCTGGCGGCTGAGCATGTCCCAGTCTGCAGGCTGCGGAGCTCTAAGGAGATCAGCCACAAAGGCATTAATTAGGAAGAAGTTCTGGAGGACAGTTAAGCCTTTGCCATGTTGTTAATAAGCATTTTCATACAGAGTGACTGGAGAGCATTCAACAGCAACTGCAAGCCCCAGTAAGTTGTCAAACAGGAAGCCCGCATGGGTGAATTCACCCTGTTTACCTTGCTTGATATAAAGCCAGAGGAGGGCCAGGCAACAGCCATAAATTCAAATAAGCTTTTAAAGCCTTCTCAGTTGATCACTACATAAAAAGACACAGAGCAATTGTATAATCACCTCACACACAGGTAACTAAATATATTGCCCTTTCCAAATTCACTGATGTAAAACACATAGCTTTTTCTCCCCAGCTAATGGTTGAGAGAAGCTTTATATTACTTTCTTGTGAACTTAATACCCAGCAAATAAATGGTAGTCCTGAAAGCAGTTCTTGGGTCAGACAGTAACATATATATAATGAAATGTGCTTGTGGTAAAATAACTATTACAAGTGAAGTGGAATTAATGCCTTGGTTGCACTTCTGTCTCTTGCATGTATATTAATTTTTTTCTGTGAAGGTCAAAGAAAACAAGATTTTCTTCTAAATTGCTCATCCTCTTATGTCATATTAAAATACATAAACCTGACTTGCAAGGTGACATAAACTAGGGCAATGAATGAATGACACATGGACTATCTGTAAATTCACAAACTGTTAATGAACTCCTGAATCAACATACAAATAAGAGGCCGTATGGCTATGGGGAACAGAAATCAGCAACACACCTAAATGGGGGAGTAAGCAGATGCTACGTAAAATGATACTGTCCTAGTGTAAGTACTGTATGTGATAATATGGGCCAATAGAAATTGAAGTCTAAATCTAAATGCTGGATTTTATCCTTGACTCCACAATCCAAGCACACAACTTCTATAACTACAAGAACAACACTATTATTTTATCCTTTCACTAAAGCAGTTTAAAAGGAGAAAAAAATTATTCCAACCTCAATGACATTTCCAAATGCTTACATTTCCTCCTATGACTGTCAACAGAGAAATAGGCATCCTTAGTAATCTCATAAGCTTTTACAGGTTTCTTTGTTTCAGATTCTCCATCTTTTCAGTGAATGTGGCTCCATAACACTAGCAATTCAGTCTTAACTATATTATTCATGTTGAATGGAATGTAAGGTATAGGATTTAGGTCCTTCTATCTCAGCATATTTTAAAGAAATAGCAATTTATTTGATTTCTAAGATATATAGCTGCTCGCTAGAGAACTCTGGATATATTTACATAAAAGTCATAAAAACTGAAACTTTTAATGATATGATACTTCCATAGTAGACTAAGACTTCAAAGACTATCCTTCCCCCAATGCCCTGAAAGTCATATAAGTAGATTCAATTTGATGTGTATTGACATCAGATACATGTTCAATAGTCTTTTCCAGAAGTAGAAACATAGTGTGTTACTAGCAAGTACTGCTAGAATTAGAGGCTGAGACTGGGTTGCAGGGGTTCAGCCAAACACTGGCTGAAATGAGCCTTGCTACTCAAACTGTGGTCCCAGAACCAGCAGCATTAGCAACTCCTGAGAATTTATTAGTAATGCAGAATCTCAGGCACTGTTCCAGGCCTACTGAACCAAAATCTGCATTTTAACCAATCTACATATTTAACAGTAATTGATTTATGTCCATTATACCTCAACTTTTTAATTAGCAAGAAAAAATATTTAAAAAAATACAAAACAAAATAATATCTTGAGGTAATTTGTGGACAAAAGTTTTGAGAAGCCCTGGGCCAGAGCTGGGAGAGGCAGATGCTGTAAATTCAATTCAGAATTCCATAGTGAATGAGGGAGGGAAAGGAGCCAAAGTCAAAGGTGAGAAGACCAAATGCAAAAACAAACTAAAGACCAAGAGGCATGAGTAAGGTCATAAACAGGAGCTTAGGATAAGGGTCTAAAATAGTATGAGGACCAAAAAGAAGGTTGAGATGGAGTTAGGCATAAATTTCAGGTGGACAATCAGGTGAATAACTCAACCTATACTTTATATTTCAAACTCAGTAGAACTGATAATGAATGAAGATTGTAACCTGTTACCAGCTGTGTCTCCAAGATCTATGTCTACCTCCCAGAATCCCTGAACAGAAACAGGTTGATTGGTTGGTTTTTCATAGAACCTTCACAACTTCCTGCTGGTTAAACACAATAGAAAAACTACACAGATTTTGTATTAACAAAGTGAGATTGTGCAAGAAAGAATATTTTTAACCATGGGTTTTCTGTCAATAAAAGACTCTTGAGTTGGCAAGTTCATAGGCAATTTAATCTGGTGAGCAACACAGGGAATACCAGATGTTAGACCTTCAAGGGTAGTCATTGACTTAAATCTTCACAATCCTAAGAGTTAAATCTTACTCTTCTCCCCAATTTTACCCATTTTACAGTTAAAGAAGTTAAGGCTCTAAAAACATAATAATAATTTTTTCAATCTGACAGAACTAAGACAGTGTCTAGAACTTGTGTTCCTAGCCACTATACTGCACTTTAAAAAAAAAAAAAAGGCAAACCAAAAATAGCCCCCACTTGCCAACTTAGGATCTTCTGTGTGTCACACAATGCAGGAAAAGTACTCATTTCTGGACTTACCAGAAAGCTTCTAACACAGGACACCATACCTGTAACATCATCAAGAACCTTAGCAGATTTCTAAATTTCATCTCCAGAACTTTATATGTCCTGAGGGTCACATGAGATGCTAAAAGCTTTTTGAAACAGAAAACCTATATGTATATGCATATGCATGTATAAAATGGTATCACGGCTAACACGAGATCTAGATGAGATCTAAAACTGTTTACCATGCTCTGCAGAGCATCTGTCCATAGAACTGCTTATCACAGAGCCTGACACGCAGAACAGCAGGCTCTCAATAACCCTTTATTAAATCATTAGGACTATGATTATAATTGTTAATATGGAAAGCTGACTCAGAGACTTCTACCAAAGAGATTTATTTTCACGTTTGCTGTGATTTTTTTCTTAAACCAAGATGTTAACTTTTGGTTTAGAAAATATCAAAAGATTTTGTTACTTCGTCACATCAAATATAATGGTGATAACACAAGAAAACTGCAGGCTCCCAGAAAGATTAATACCAAATTCAAGAAAGAGCTGGCAGCCAAATCTGTCCATATTTGGGGAGTAATGCACGATTGAAATTCTCCCCCAAGGAGAAATTAGATATAGCGTGTAAGCTACTACAGGAAATTGCTATGTAGCTTCTCCAATTACAGATTAAGTATCAATCATTCAGCAAGCCAGAAATGACACTAAATTTTCACTAATATCATATCAAATGATGCAAATTCTATCTTAGAATTCTACTTTACTTTGATTCTCTAATCCTTGTCAAAAAAGTGAATATTCCACCTTCCCAAATTAATATAAATAAATCTATCCCTAATACTTAGAAGTATTATCTCCATTAACCATTATTTGCATGCTATTACATTCTCATGGTCTGCAACCCTGAGTACAAAGTCAAATTGCAAGAAAACACACTGATATCACACAGTTTGAGAAAATCATTTCTGTTAAGTCTAAAAGTTAGAAGAAATTTAGTTTGGTTTCCTGAAAAGCACAGGAAACTCTTATGTTCTGAATGACCACCATGAATCATTTATTGTAAATATCATAATCAAAAAAGGAAATTCAATTATGTTCATTATATTCTACTAAATCAGTCAAGTGGATGCAAATTTTTTTTTATTTCTATCAACATAAAAAGATTCTAAGCTTGAGCACCAATTAATCAGAAAATTCAGTGATCCCCAAACCCCTATTCTAAGAATTTTATTAAGTTTTTATGCAAATTCAGAAACATCACAAAAAGAATAAAATTAAATAAATAAAACAGCTCAATAACTTTGTAACAACTACACTATATTATACTAGTAAAGATTTTGTAACTAAACCATCTAAATCTATTTTAAGAACTTAGCTTTAATGCCCAAGATCAGAATGTTTTTTGACTTTTCAAATATTAATATGCATATTTTGAAGAACACAGAGTCACTACTGCCTTACTTTAATATATTAAAAGAAGGATGTTGAGATATTTCTGGATAAAATTGCATATGTTTACAAATGGTCTAATGTGACTTGCTTCTAGAGTTGATTAGGATTGAGTTCTTCATACCATCTTTAGGTCACAATATCATTTCTTCAAGATGTCTTTGCTACCCCATATTTCAACAGTTTTTCTGCAAAAGTTGTGGTAAGATTTCAAAACTTAAGAGAGGAAAACACATTTCTTTACTAAGTAAAATGAAACACACTAAGCGCTTGACTTTATATCAGATAGTTCATGGAACTTTTCACAATCTTCAAATTTTGAAATATCACCATAGAGAATCAGAACTCTGCACAGAAAGCAGTACATCTGTTGGTTGGTCAGCTGGGCTGAATCACCGGTTAACAGCTGACTTCACACAGCCTCATATGTCAAGTTCATGCCTCAGCAAAATCACAAATTATTTCCTGCCATGTGTAATTATGAAGGTATCTTTAGTTTAATTATGAGGGAACGGAACCAAAAATTTTAATGTGCAAATGTCAAAGTTATAGTATACATGGGATGCTTTCCAAAGGAAATACAATAAGTGTAAATTCAAGGACTCTCTCCAACTCATTGGGTAGGTAAGTCAAGCAAACTCTTCAGTTGAAGACAAGTAAAGAAGCTGGAAAAAATATATATATTGGCGAGTCTACCTCACAACAGAGTCGGATTCTAAAGGGTTATGACCTAGGAATAAAGGTAAACTGGAGGGGCTCTTGGGTGACTCAGTCGTTAAGCATCTGCCTTCAGCTCAGGGCGTGATCCCGGAGTTCTGGGATCGAGCCCCACATGAGGCTCCTCCGCTGGGAGCCTGCTTCTTCCTCTCCCACTCCCCCTGCTTGTGTTCCCTCTCTTGCTGGCTGTCTCTCTCTGTCAAATAAATAAATAAAATCTTTAAAAAAAAAAAAAAAAGGTGAACTGGAAATGAAAATGGATCTCACAGCCATTGCAGCCCAACTTTGAATCTTGCAAGTCGCTGAAATTATATTAAGGTGATCTGAGAGCAAGTGGCTTAGCTTCCAAAGTGATAGATCTCCAGGCAGAAATAAATAGAAGTTCTCTGAAATAGCAGATGATATCACTCTAAGTACTGAATTATTTCTTCATACAATATTACAAGCACAATTTCAGACTCAAAATATAAAATTACCTTGTACACATGTGGACAACAGAATATGAGTGGAAAGCAAAAGCAACACAAGATAGGTCTCCAGATTGTTATCCTCCATAGGCTTTACAATAAATAAAATAATAAAATAAAATAAAACAAAATGAGTGTTCTTGCTCTACAGTAACAGATGAAAAACAAGACCAGAAATTTCAACAAAGAGCTGAAAATTATAAAAATTAACCAAGTGGACATACTAGGCAGTAAATAACAATAAAATAGACAAAATTAAGAACTCAGTGGATCACTGTACCAGAAGATTAGACACAGCCGAAGAAAGAATCAGTGAACTGAAATAAAATCCAAAACAATATACAAAGAGACAAGATAGAAAAATACAAAATAAAAGAAAAAAAGAGGATAAAAGCCATAGAAGACAGTGAAAGGATTTACTATATACGCAACTGAAATTTAAGAGAAAACACAAGAAAGAATGGTCAGAGCAATATTAAAGAGATAATATCTGAGAAGAGACCTTATTGATGAAATACCTTAAATCAAAGAATTAAGATAGAAATGAATTTTAAAGTAAGATAGCTAAACTATCTCTAAATATTTGGAAATTAAGAACTATACTTGTACTTTTAAATGAGTCTATAAGGTCAAATATAAAACACAATCAAATTAGAAAATATTTTAAGTGACCAATAATGAAAATATGGTATATAAAAACTTGTGTGCTAAAGAAATACTTTGAAAGTATCATGCATAAACTAGGAAAGAATAAAAAATAAAAATCAATGATCCAAACTTATATTTCAAAAAGTCAGATAAAGAACAGAAACTTAAAACCAACAGTAGAAGAAAACACTAATGATAAAAATTAGTTATTAACATAGAAGTATGAATAAAATGGATAAACCACTAGTGAAACCAATTCAGAAAAATAGAGAATACTCAAATAAACATCAACAGAATTGGAAAGGGAATAGCACTACAGTTTTTAGAGCATTAACATGAAAAGATATTATGTATGTCACTATATCAGACTATTTAGATAGACAATTTTTCTTAAAAATTAAATTTACCAATATGACAAAAACAGAGAACTGGAATGCTCCTATAACTATAAAAGAAACAGTATTCAATCAAACATCATCCAATAAAAAAAGCCACAACCCCACATAACATTGCCTAGGAAATTGACCAAATAATTAAGGAAAAATAATTTCAGTATTATACAAACACTTCTAGATTACAAGAAAAAGAAAAGCCACAACTTTTGAGGCAAACATCAATGATAAAAGACCCCACAAAGGCATGAATATAAGAGAATATATCCTCAACAAAACATAAAACTCCAGCAATATCTAAAATTTGAATGTATTACAGGGATACAAAGGTTTTTCAGCATTTCAAAATCAATGTGCCTCATGCCTTTAACAGACAGATAAAGTTAATATGGCCATCTCAAGGAATGCCAAAACAGATTCTGATATTAAAAATATTAATACTGGGGCGCCTGGGTGGCACAGCGGTTAAGCGTCTGCCTTCGGCTCAGGGCGTGATCCCGGCGTTGCGGGATCGAGCCCCACATCAGGCTCCTCTGCTATGAGGCTGCTTCTTCCTCTCCCACTCCCCCTGCTTGTGTTCCCTCTCTCGCTGGCTGTCTCTATCTCTGTCAAATAAATAAATAAAATTTTAAAAAAAAAATATTAATACTGAATTTCAATATCCATTTTTCGTAACAACTGCATGCATGGAATAACAGGAACTCTGTTGCTATTACAAGGCATTTTTTTTTTAAAGATTTTATTTATTTATTTGACAGAGATAGACACAGCCAGCGAGAGAGGGAACACAAGCAGGGGGAGTGGGAGAGGAAGAAGCAGGCTCATAGCGGAAGAGCCTGATGTGGGGCTCGATCATAACGCCGGGATCACGCCCTGAGCCGAAGGCAGACGCTTAACCGCTGTGCCACTCAGGCGCCCCAATTATTACAAGGCATTTTTAAAAAACAACAAATACCATACTTAATATAAAATACTGAATTCTTCTGTTTTGAGATCAATAAAGAAATAAGGGTGCATGCTATAATCACTTAAATTTTACATTGTAATAGAACTCCTAGCCAGAACAGTAGAGTAAAAAAAAGAAATGCTAAAATTACAAAGACAGGAGTAAAACTATCCTTATTTACAGAAAATTACAATATCTATGAATAAATTATTAAAATTGATATGTCATCAAATCAGTTTCATTTGTTATTTTAATATTAACAAAAATCAAATATTAAAGATAAAAATTTCAATAACATCAAAAATATGAAATGCCTAGGAAATATATATAATAACATGTATGTAAGACTTCGATGAAGAAAACTATAAAACATTATAGAGAGAGGGGCGCCTGGGTGGCGCAGTCGTTAAGCGTCTGCCTTCGGCCCAGGGCGTGATCCCGGCATTCTGGGATCGAGCCCCACATCAGGCTTCTCCACTGGGAGCCTGCTTCTTCCTCTCCCACACCCCCTGCTTGTGTTCCCTCTCTCGCTGGCTGCCTCTCTCTGTCAAATAAATAAATAAATAATCTTTAAAAAAAAAAAACAACATTATAGAGAAAAATTAAAGAAAATCTAAATAAATGGAGGTATACATCATGCTTATTGATTGGGAAATGATTGTTCTTCCCAAATTGATCTATAGATCAGTGTAATACCTATCAAAATCTCAACAGATTGCTTTTTTATATGTTGATCTTAGCATGCTGAATTTAAACTTTAAATAGAAATGTCAGTATAATCAAGACATTTACAGAGAAAAACAGTAAGGGAGGACCTGGTATACTGGATATCAAAATTAATAATAAATTTAAGTTAATTAAGATAGGATGGTACTGGTCAAGGAGACAATTTGACCACTGGCACTGAATAAGGAGCCAGTAACAAACACTTACCTATTTATAGTTGATTTATAATAAAGCAGCTCTATAAATTATGGAGACAGATTTGGGCAATACTGGGCCAGCTGGATGTCTATACCAGCACCATACTATAGTGAAAGTATTTTTTAATTCCCAAAACTTGAACATAAGCTCTGTTAGAATAGTACTTTTCTCTTTTGATCACTACAGTATTCTCTTCACCTAGAACAATGTTTTTTATAATAAATACTATTGAATAACTGAATGAATCAAAGAATAAATTAATCCAATATGTGCGTTCTAGCCAGGTCTACCATTTTGCTACTCTGCGCAAGTTTTCCCTCTTCATGTATCTCACCCTCATTTGTAAAATGGGACAAGTATCTGTTCTACAAATTTTACCACACTGTTGATAACTGTTTAAATGGGACATTTAAATCTTACATGACAGCTTTTTAAAATGAAAAAAAAATTATTTTGGCAGGATTAACTAAGCAACCCCTCAGTTAATCAGAATAGTCAAAGAATGAGGAAAATCTTCCTTGTTTAATACTGTACTTTATAACTGAGTAATACTGTAACATAGATTAGACATTTTAGAACAACACGCTGAACATAATTTTTTTTTTATGATCAAGAATGGCAAGGTGCCTTTGCTTGTTATATTAATTTTCTATTGCTGCACAGCAAACTACCATAAACTTGCAGCATAAAACAACACAAATGTATTAGCTCACAGTCCAATAGGTCAGAAGTCTGGAATGGCATGGCTGGGTTTTCTCTGTTGAGCTTATCAGGTTAAAATCAAGGTGTGAGTCAGGCCAAGTTTCTGGAAGTTTTGTGGAAAAATCTATTGTTCATTCTCACTGTTAGCAGAACTTAATTCCTTGCCTTTGTAGGACTCAGGTCCCCATCTCCTTGTTGGCTATTAGTGGGAACCACTCTCAGTGCCTAGAGGCTGTCCACATTTTTTGCCATACAGCCCCCTCCACCTTCAAATCAGTAATGAGGCACCAAATTCCTCTCATGCTTTGAATCTCTGAATTCCTCTTCTGCCACTAGCCAAGAAAAAACTCCCTTTTCTTAAATGGCTCATGTAATTAGGTCAGGCCACTGGATAAATCTCCTTATCTTAAGATCAGCCGTGCCATGTAATATAACATAAGCATGGGAGTAAAATCCATCACATTCACCATGCCAGGGATTATGTAAGGCATAAACACCAGGGGAGTGGGAAATCTTGGGAGCCATCTTAGAAGCTTGCCTACCACAGGTGTTCTCAAAATGACTGGGACACACTGAAGCCATGGAAGACTCTGAGCATTCTCTAAGATGTTTAATACTACTTTAAAAAAAACAAAGCACTGGTACCAATTTAGTTTCTTGTCTTTTTGGTAGCTCGTAGTAATGCAACATTCCTTTTCAGTATTCTGGAAAGCACACTCAAGAGCACTAAAATTCTGTGGTTTTTGCAGCATTAATTTCTCCTAGAAAAGTAAAATTAGGTTTTCTTATTCTTTATTACATAACATTTGCATCATCAATTTCAATTTCCTTTTGCATCAGCCAAGAGAATCTTCAAGACCTCCCCATATCTGGGTCTCTTTAAATACACTGAATATAACTCATCTTTAAGTACAGATATTTTTTATTACAGCAATTAGTAGCATGTTACCCTATCTTTTCTTCATTTTCTGAAGGATATTTGTTATTAGCGATAGGTCCTTGGGAACCAAGTGTTCCCCCTGGACTTATCTGTCCATAGAAATCTGAGTAACAGCCTAATTCTCCACACAGCCATATTCAAGGTAATGCACCTGATAGTTACTGAGTGTTTCTCCATACACTGGCATGGGGTTCAGCACTAGAGATTCAAAGATGAATAAAACTAGTTCCTATGTTAAAAGTATTTATATGCCTCCAATCTTAGAATATATCATCAATGTTCTTTTTATTTTTATTTTTAAATTTCTTTTCCTTATTGGTCAAACTATTTGCTTTCCTCTCAAGTCTACTTGCATCTCACTGAATGTGATATCTTCTACTTTATTCCCCTCAAGGGTAAATTTGGTTTTTAAGCAAATGATAAACTGACCAATTTCTCCCAATCGGCATTTCATGAAGTCCTGTAGCACAGGTTGCAAAGATCAATAAACACCAGCACTATTTTCCAAAATATTAGTAAGTAACTAACCAATTTTTTAACATGTGGTGATATGCCTTAGCTTATCACTGTCAGGTCTCGGTTCACCCCAAAATTCATTGAATTCTTGAAATTAGATCAGAAAGCCTCTAAAAAGGGAGGGCGAACCTCTACAATCATGGTAACTTTTACAAAGAAATATTAAATTGGAGCCATCTTTGAAAAAGAGATTATAATAAGATGAGGATATCTATTGTGTGTGTTTATGTTTTTATATGATTTTTAAAAAGGCAACTAACATTTTCTCCATATACATCAGAAAAGGGTCAAGGGGTACATGTCTAGATAAACAGTACATTAAAGATTTAACCAAAAACTAAGAATGACATAGTACAGGAAGTAAATTGGAATCCATTTAACAGTGGGTCATCACCAAATACGATACAGCTAACCTTAATTTATTCCACTCACTGAATCAGGGCAGTAAGTTGTGGTTTTGCCACTTGGTAAGTCAAGAAAAATAAAGACTGGTAGGAGAGATTTTTTTTTCCCCCTAGAGAGCAGCTTGCCTAAGGTATTCACACATCCACCCACTGAAATTTAATCATTAATGTAGCACATTGCCAGAGAGATGAAAGGCAGCAAAGTGGCATAGGTTAGTTACATCTCAGCAGAAAAACCAACATAACAAAGTCCTGTCAGAATAAGAGATAGAAACCCAAGGACAACATGGATTTTGTTTTGCACAAAAGAAATGTTTCCATTGACCAACTTACACTTATTTATTCGTTTTCTCATCTTCTCCACCAGCACCACCACCAATAGGACTGATGTAGTAAATTTTTAAAATAAAGGATGATCAAAATGGAGAAGTCTGACATAATTGCTGGAAGGAAGATAAGGATTGATTTTGCTGTTCTAATATTTTGTTTTTTTAAGTACATAGGCAAATAATGTTCCTGGCAAGATGAGTACAAAGGCCTGCAGGACATAAATTGAAGAAGGATCAAGCACTAGTGAAAGTGCTGAACCATCAAAAGCAGAGTCACAAATGCAAATACCTATGAGGCCACTCAGTAACAGAAGTAACGAAGCTGGTCCAACATAAAACAGGGAGTGGAGACACACTAGAAAGCACCTGTTCTGCTTGGATATGCAGCACTACTCTATTCCATCAAGTCACTGTTACGCAGGAAGTGAGGAAAGTGGTGTCAGATCTTCTAATCTTTCAAGAGAATCTGAAGGTCTGGATCTTTAAGTTAATGCTCTCAATTTTTATCAAACTGAAAAAAAGGACAAACAAAAATTATATATTAGCCATTTTGAGCTCAAAAGTTGCTATATGTGACCTCTGTTCTAGAAAGAAAAATAATTACACGATGTAAGGAAAGGTTTGCTCTGAAATTCGGCTTGTAGTAACGAAAATATGACACAGCTCTGGAAACACCATTATTTTCCATCATTAGCTCTGGGATGTGATTCAATTTTGCTTACCATTTTGGTTAATGCTGAAGAAAAAATACACAAAATTGCCCTGAGAGGGCATTGTTTGTCAACAGAGAGGGCCTAAAGGTCGCCAGGACCTGGAGTCAACTTGGATATTGGTCTCAATGCCCAAGCTACTGGAGTAAAACCAGGCATTATAAATTAGAAACTCCTTAGAAAAGGCCATTGTTTAATTTCCTAATCTTGGTGCACATAGCCTTAAGAGGGGGAGGAATGTGATTTTAATCTCTTTTTCCTATGTAAATGTCACTCAAATGTATCAGCATATTTGAAGGGTATGTTTATGTTACTTCCAGTCCCTTTATGACCTGAAATGTCAACACAGAGTCAATAGCTCATTTCCTGTTTTGATCTTTTAGAACTAATTTTTTTTAATGAATCCAATTTTTTTTTTAATTGAAGTATGGTCAACACACACAACGATTCATTTTTTAAACTCTCCTGCTCCCTATTAATACAAGCACTGCTTCGGGCTCTGCATACACCTCTCAGTCAATTGGATGACTTTCCTGATCACCCACTTACCTTGCCTTACCATGACCTGGTTGTTCCTCAGTCTTCAAAATGGATGCAGGCTGGGACTAAGCTCTCTTTAACAGAGGTCCTCCCTTATCCTCTAGAGTTTCCTTTCTTCAATACATCACAGAGCAATTTACTCAACATCCTCTCAACACAATTGATTTGCAGTGAACTTTGCCTCAAGTTTTTAAGTGTCATTAGACTTTGTCCATGAAGCCAAGTAATCCCAGGGTCACAGATAAAACTTGCTAAGTAGTTTAATTTGACCTCAATAGCTGACCTGAATTTCAAATCCTTATGGACAAGATTCTTTCAGCACTACTTAAATTTGCTCTAGACTTTGTCATTTTGGAAAATTTTCTTAAGTTCATATTGCTTTATAATGTCTTCTCAAATGAGGCACTATTTTCCATTTTTTTGTATAATCTCTCCTTTTCTAACAGTATGGCTCCAAAAGATTTCAAATGGTGCTTTCCACTGTGTTCTGAGTAAAGATTTGTAAGATATGAAATATTAAAAGGTGTAGTCAGAACAAAGAAAATGCAACAGATAAAGAAAAATGCTTTTCACTGAAGCTCACCAAACACTTAGTTGTATGTATTTCCTTCTCAAGAAAATCAAATTTGCAGATGTACCTCAACTTCGAGAACTGTATCTAGCTCAGCAGATAGCAATGGACTCTCCATATGCATTACTGACTTCCATCTTTAAGGGTTCTGAGTGAAGTCAGATAAATTCTCTCAAATATTCAGTTCTAGAAACTATTCTTTGATGGGTGTGAAGAGTAATAGCAGATTTATAGATAATATCAATGGCAAAGTGGGTGAGAATTATTCACCACAAATCTATCATCATTTTTGAACAGTACAAAATGTAAGGATTACATCTACTATAAGAAATATAGATATATATATGGATGTTATATGTGAGTATAGGGACTGAAGGGGAGGATTACAGGAATGTATGAGAAAAAGGAAGACTCCAAGGAGAACAGCTTAAGGAGAAGAAGAGAAAAGTGGACATAAAAATAAATAAAAATTAAAATATGAACTTCTCAAAAAGAATCTTGGAGGTTTGAGATAGCCAGGATTCTGTGGAATACTAGACGTGCAAGACTGATGGCTTTGAGAGAGAGAGAGAGAGAGAGAGAGAAAGAATGAGTCCAGCACCAACTCCCAGAAGGTAGGAAGAGGAGGATCTCATCATACGGAACAAGACTGGGACTGCAGGATCAAAAAGGTATCATGAGGAGAAATCCTTCCATTTATAACAAGCCTAACACTGCTCACTCATTAAAGAGTTCGCTAATATAGTTGATTGGGAAGGGAGGAAATGGAAGTTTTCCTCCTCCTTACAATGTTCCTAAGCTGATTTTTAAATATATTTTTGTGGGTTATATTTTTTATTAGTTTGTGTCTAGAGCATCTGTCGAAGTCTATAGGGTCCTTGTTTCTTCCAAACAAATTGAAAATTTAGATAAGGAAGGAATGTAGATAAAATAAATATCATACTTATGATCCAAAAAGACTTACTTAGAGAACATAGCTTATTGTGAGAACCATGACAACCCTACGAACTAAACCCAAGATTTTATCACCTTGTTACAGGCAACATTAAACAGCAGAAGCTCTCCTCACTGTGCTTTCTGAGCCAGCCTGCTCCCAATAGGAAAAAAAGGGGGGCAGGGCAGAACAGAGATAAACATAATGTGTGCATTTTCCCAAAATTCTCCAATCACATAAGTGACCCTTATTTGCCAGGAGCAGAGTGAGTAAAGAGGTGAAGAGATGTTGGAAGCGTTAATCAAGCTCTCATACCATGGACCTATATGAGAGATAATGGTGTAGGGAAGTCACATTCCCACCTAACGTTATTTGCAAGAACATGTTTAAAAAAATAACTCCTACTCATTTTATTGTAATAGACATTCTCCCATATCACAAATAATAGAATAATGAACAGAATTTTGGCAAGATTCTTTATCCAGGCCTTTAGTCCAGTAAATAGAAGAAAAGAAATTATACCTAGAAAGATGAGTTATAGGCTAGATACAACAACTTAAGGAAATTACACCTGTTTTGAATGAACTAAATATTATCAGTTTCTTAACTCAACTAATTCTCCCTAAAATTATTAATTTTAGAATTTATTTCAAGGAGAATCACCATTTTACTAGGTCATAACACCAACTAATGTCCATCATATCTGGTAAACAAAAAATACTGATAGGAGTACTCTGCCCTGACTTTTCCATAATAAAGTCAGTTGTGATTTTTAAGAATATAAGGAGTCAACTTTGAGCAGAAGAAAGAGCACTGATTAGCCACAAAGTGTCTTTTTATTCAAATCTCTAATCTGTCACTTCCTTGAACCATGGCCTTGGATACATCTGGGTCATTTTTCTTATCTCTAAAATGTAGGAGTTGGACAAAGCAATTTCTGAGGACTCTTTCAGATCTAAAGTTTCATACTGTTACTCGTAATCATTTCTAATGTTATTAATATTCTCAAATACATATGAACCAAATTGAAACCATTTTGAAATATCTTCATATTTGATTCTCTATCTATCGATATTTTCCCAGACTCCTGTACTAGATCCTTTACAAGATATAATTTATATAGCCTGTACTACATAAACACACGATATCCTGTATGATAATAGCAATACAGATGATCAATTTGGGGGGTAATCATCTCTTAATGATTTTTCCCAATAGTAAGTACTTAACCTTTTTTCATAACATACTTATGAAAAACTGTACTCTTCCTTAACAATAGTCCTATTTACACAGCAAGGAATGTCAATGCTGAAAATGTGCACCAAAATAAATATAAGCCTTAGCCATGCCATTGTACAAGAAATTACTCGTGAGTGATCAATAGAAATGTGTTGCCAACACATAAGCTGATTGTTAAAACTGAATAAGCACTTAGAGAGAACTAGGTATTGAATAAATATGAACAAGAATATTAAATTATCCTTGTTACATTGCAAGAAGGCTTGACTAGAAGGATTTACCGTCTCCAAATATTTGGAAAGCATAAGCTGATTAAAATGAAAATAAAGTGCAAAGCTAAATAAACAGCAAAACAAACAAGAAAGTACATAATACATAATATTAGAAGTTTGGGAACCACAGCATTTGGAAATTTCCATCAGTTCTATTAGAATTTCTACTAGCAATATTCAGAAAACATAGACATGAACTTCTCAAATAATGCACTACTGATACTAGAAATAACTTCTCTTTTCTATTTCTGTAAAGGAAGTCACCTATTTTCAGATGTTCTCAGTGCGAAACTTCAGTGGACTGACTCCCAGAACACTCAACTTTCTTGCCACCAAGATTTCCCTGACTGGGGTTATTATCAATGAGTGCATTGTATTCAGTTGTTCTGAGAACTACAGTAATCAGACAAAGTGGAACCGTTCTGTTTTGATTTTCTTTTTTTCACATCATACAAACTTCAAGCAAATATTTGTACTTCCCATCTATAAAATTAAGATTCTTGTACTCAGACAGTGTTTTACATTCACTTGATAAAAACATACAGGGTTTATGACTTTGGAATTATTGTAGGATAAGAAAAAAAATTTTTGTTAATTAGCCTGGGCCCTGATGCCCACAAATTATTATGGGTCTTAATGTAGGTAGATAGATCATCCTTAAAATTATAGCAATCTTGTTGGTATCTCACTTGGCTAGGCTACTACTGTTAACCAATTTCAGACATCTTCACATAGAGATACTGGTAAGTATGAGAAGAGCTGATCAAGTATTCGCTGCCTGGAAGATCAATTGACTCTATCTGCAGTGCTGAGTAAGCCCATTTAATCTCCCTTCCTCAACACTATGTTCAGCACCAGAAATTGAATGGAGAAGCTTACTAATGAGCACCCAGTCCTTCCGAGTGATTGAAGACAAGGTGGTGACTGAAGGAGTTTTAGCTGGTGCAACTTTGAAAAGAATACTGATGATCACGGAAGACTCGGGTGACTCTTTCCCTTATCACACAAAAATTCTTCTCTCTGGTCCTAGCACTATTCAGAGTGCAGACTCTAGAGTAAGTGAAATGACATATATACAAAGAACAGTTACTTTCATCAGCTAATTAGTACACTTCAGAAATTAACATTATATGTTATGGTGTAAATGTCCAAAAATGTAATACTTTTTTCATAGTTTAACAGGCCCTTAATGAAGACCAGATAAGCTAGAGATCTTGCACTGGAGCATTAATTGAATTTAAATTAGGAAAAAGCAAAGTTACCCTCTTAATTGCTTTAGCCAATTCACAGAAAATGCTGCTGAAGTCATCCTAAATTTATTATAATGAAACAAGACTGGACAAGTCAGCATGCTTGTCATCCCTATAAGCAGAAATAGGGCTATCACAATACAGTGAAGGAGCTAGAGTCATGGCACACTCTCTGGAAGAACAAATTCTTTTCCAAAATCTCCACTCTTCATTTAAAGGCTTTATTCTAAATTTGTGATAAGAATAGCTTAGTGGATTTTATAAAACTAACACTGAAATAGAATAAATGATTCAATTATTCTTTGGGCTACTTTTCGATATGAAAATGTGCCTTTCTATAGCTCATCTTATCCTCAAGATACTAGCAAATTAAATAAAATAGTATTTTTAATTCTTTGGTCAATTTGGATAAATTAGATATAACTTATACACTAAATATAACACGAATTCCCCATATACATATAGGATACTATCAGTTAACCTAGGCTGGGTTATATGTGATAAGAAACCAGCTCAAACTCTCAATGGCTCACAACAACCAAAGCTTTGTCTTATTGTGCTTTTTTTCTCATTCATGCTGCATGCCCATTATGGTTGTGTTCAATGTTATCCTCTCAAGAGTATTCAGGCTGACAGAGTATCTAGGATCCTATCTAGGATGTTGTACATCTCATCATGAAGCATACTCTGGCCTAACATTTCCCCTCAAAAGTGACAAACATCATTTTTCTCACATTTTCTTGGTCAAACAAAACAAGTCATATTGCCAAGTCTAACATCAATAAGATTCTGACACAGAATTCTTCCACAGGGAGATAGACACATGACAAGAACGACCATAGCAAGGAGGCAGAAAAAAGTTTAAACCATATCATAATATACAACAGTTGACTCTTTTATTTGCAAGTATTTAACATCCCCCTTTCCATTTATAAAATATAATAATTCCCATCCTATCTGCACAAGGAAGCAATCCAAAAGTCCCATCATCTCCTCAAGGCATAAGACTTGCACTCTCTTGAGAGTTTCAACACTAGATTCGTATGTGGTTCCTCTTGATGCAAAGAACTAGAACTGAAAAGCCAAATTATCAGCCCTCCTTATCCCCATCATGAAAAGCACACCCATTCAGAAACAGGAAGAATGGCAGATATAAGCTGCCAGTGATTCGTAGCAATTCTAAAATCCTGCTGGCAAGCATTGTAAGGACCCTACAATGAAGGAAAGTATTATGAACTGGATGTTTGTGTCCCTTCAAAATTCATATGTTGAAGCCCTAATCCCCCAGTGTGGCTGTATTTGGAGATGGGGCCTCTAAGGGAGTATTTAAGGTTAAATGGGAGAGTGAATTTGGAGCCTATATCCGTTAGGATTAGTGTCCTTATAGGAAGAGACACCAGAGGGCTTGTGCTTTGTTCGCTGCCTCAACTACAAAGAAAGACAGACCATGTGAGTAAACAATGAAGCAAGCTAGGAAGAGTCCTCATGGGAAACTGATGATGCTGACACCCTGATCTCAGACTCCCAGGCTCCAGAACTGTGAGAAAATAAATTCCCCCTGTTTAAGCCATCCGGTCTGTAGTATTTTGTTCATCTACTCTGTAGTGCTTTGTTGGGGCAGCCCTAGACCAATACGATATGTAATGTTTCTTGATTAAGCCCTGTTTCTGCCTGGAGGAGTAGCTTTCTATTCCACTGCTATCAATGGCCCTTGGCTCAACCCTCTGGAAGGTCTTTTTCCATTATCTCCCTTGACCTCTTTAGAAAGGAATTAGAGCAAATGAACTTTCTGGAATCAGAAAATTTCACATCCTGTTTTCTGCGCATAAAGGACTGGAAACCTAAGGGTCACAGTAAGTTTTAAAAATTGAATCTCTGTTAGCTATGGATCGTGGAATTTAGGGTCACACTAATCTATTTATTTATTTATTTATTTTTTTTTTTAAAGATTTTATTTATTTATTCAACAGAGATAGAGACAGCCAGCGAGAGAGGGAACACAAGCAGGGGGAGTGGGAGAGGAAGAAGCAGGCTCATAGGGGAGGAGCCTGATGTGGGGCTCGATCCTGTAATGCCGGGATCACGCCCTGAGTCGAAGGCAGACGCTTAACCGCTGTGCCACCCAGGCGCCCCCACACTAATCTATTTAAAAAAAATAGTTTCTTGTCTATTTGACTCAAATCAGCACCATGTGCCAAGAACCACAATAGTAATTCTTTTTAGAACACGCCTCCATTCCAGACTAAGCTTATCAGGCTTCTAGGAGAGAGCCATGATCTTAATCTCTTCTCCCTGGGAAATTTTATCTAAATATTGAAAGAAATTAGTGGGTATCACTTTAGTCAACTTGAAGATTTTAACAATGGGGTTTATGACCACACCCTTGCTTTTAAGCTGTTTCATCTATTTGAATTAGCCTGTGTTGCTAATTAAAGGCCTGTAGCAAGAGGCCTTGGCAGTTTTATCTTTTAACAGTTGAACCTGTTTAATACTATGTGTGGGCTACTCTTGGCTATGATCAGCAACTTATTACAAAAAAGAGATGAGCTCAGAGAAAAAAATTAGCAAGAAGAAGTGAAAAGGAATAGAGTCAAAGAAAAGAAATCAACAGCTTCTGCTTATAACAAAACATATCACTTCTGCTCAGATTGTATTGATTAAAGCAAAAACATATGCTCACTCTTATAGCAGAGGAAAAGGGAAGTATAAATCCTTCCATAGGGAGAGATGGAGACAATTCTGAACAATAATTCAGTCTATCACAAGCTTTACAATATCTATATAAAATTTTCATTATGCATATATATCAGTGCTGTGAAATGGGTTGGAAAAAAGTAGATGGTATTACCAGCTTCATTCTCCAGAGTATGAAATGAAAGTTAAGGGAAATTTCAATCATAACCAAAGATCACAGAGCTAATAAGACAGAAGTCAGCCTGGAACTTGGAACCAGATTCCTGACTTTTACTGCAACATTCTTTCTACTACTCTCAGCTAGCATTCATGAAATAAAAAGGATGGACAATAAGGATACATGAACACAGATGCCCCAGGTGACAGGGAACTCTGAGGGCAGGAACAGTGATTGGGTACCAAAGAGCTCTGAGTGACAGGCCCAGCTCTCTTATTTACTAGCTGTGTGAACTTCCTCAAATCACTTAATCTCACTGAGATTCCATTTCCTTATTAGTAAAATGGAAATGTTTTTTTTTAAAAAGTGTTTGATGTAGACTCTCTAATACTAGTTTAATACATATATTTGATACTGTATTAAAAATTGGATCCAGGATGTAAAAAAGGAAAATGGAAAGCAAGATAAAAGTACAAAACAAGTTTATCTGCCTGGATTTTCCCCCCTTAGTCACATCCCTATTTCTCTTTATAGAAAGTGATCCTTTTTTAAAGATGCACACATAAACTATGCACTTGAATAATTTATGCAGTTAATATGAAGCATCAAAAGCGACCATTTAAACTTCTTAGCCTTTTACATAAGCAGCAAAAACACAGGACTTAGGTAATAACAAAGATTGAAAAAAGGCAATATTAGATGTATATTTGATTTCATGTCAAATATATATTTGGTAATAAATACACTGTTTTGTAATGTGGGACAGGAATGATATTGTTACCCTCATTTTCCAAATAAAGTAAACTTTGTTCCAATTAAATTGTTTACATTTTAAGATCTTGGACTCAGAAATCATTCTGAGATAAAAACTCAAAAATTCTTATTCTAGGTAATCATATTCTCATGGTCTTAGATATAGACGATATGAAAAAATTTACTCACAGTTCCATTTCTCATCAATTCTTCCCATGCACATACATAATATCAATCTCACATAAAGCAGAGCAAGTGCCTCTTTTTACTACCCCAATGCCTACTATTAAATCATTGAAATGTTAATACACAAGGCTTTAAATCTCAAGCACATTACCTTTACTAAATTCATAAAGTTAAACGTGATTTCTTAAATACAACATGCAAACAAAATATTCTATTATTACTATGATAGCCAAGTTTGAACACACAGAGAAATAATGTGTCTGATGGAAATTTTAACAACTATCAAATGGCAATAACTATTGAGTTTGGAAATTTTGCCTCTGATCCAACTGAAATTGGCACAACGAGAAACCATATACACTACCATATAAAGGGAATTGTTCAGGAAAAAAAAAAACCTAAGTAGCAGGCAAATCTTAAATATATGCTATTTTCAAAGCTGCAAAAATCACCACCCTTAAGATGGAAAGAAATAGGATCCACTTAGTGAGTCGTGTCAGAATCAGCATCAATGTCATCAGATGACATAGGACTTTCCCTCCCAGTTAATTCCAGAGGGAAATGCACTCCTCCAAAAGGAGAGGAATCCACACAAATTATGGCAAGAATAAGTAACTCCAGTTACATTACATTACAGAAGAACACTGGCAAACAGAGAGGGTTCCTAAAGTGGCACCGTGTGAGAGAAAAATGATAACATTTAACATCTGCACCAAATAATGAGGAAAATGGATGTATTCTGGGGGGGGATTCCCTTCCTTTTTTGGATTTTTTTAACTATTTGGATTTTCAGTTTTTAAAAAGTAAAATTTTATTCAATCTTTCAACTACTTGAAATGTAATAATTAAAACAATAAAATACTGCTTTTTACCTATTACACCTGCAAACATTAGTTAGACTCCAGTGTTGGTGAATGTGTAAGGAAATAGAGTTCTTATACTCACAATATAAACTGCAAGAACTGTCTGAATGGCACTGTTTCAATGCACCCCAATAATCTAAATATACGACATCACAACAATTCCACATTTTGGATTTATCCTACAGAAACGAAAACAAAAACAAAGTGCAAAGATATATGGCACTGTGAAGTTAACTGGGGTCAGGTTTCATCAGCAAAATTAGAAACAACCTAAAAGCTGTCCAGTAAAGAGTTTTTAAAATAAATTAGAGTATATCTATACAGCAAAATGCTATGCAACCATAAGAAAGGATCAGGTAATTGCAAGGTATTGATTTATCATATATTGAATGCAGATTAAAATTTCAGTATAATACAGAGCGGCGCTTGGGTGGATCAGTTGGTTAATTGATTAATTCTTGATTTCAGCTCAGGTCACGATCTCAGGGTCGAAATTCAGCCCACGTCAGGCTCCATGCTCAGGAGGAGTCTGCTGGGCCCCTCTCTCTTCCTCTGCCCCTCCGCACCCCACCCCCACCCTTGCCCCCACTCACGCTTGCTCTCTGGCTCTGATTCTCTAAAATAAATAAATCTTTAAAAAAATGCAATATAGGGGCACCTGGGTGGCACAGCGGTTAAGCATCTGCCTTCAGCTCAGGGCGTGATCCCGGCGTTATGGGATCGAGCCCCACATCAGGCTCCTCCACTATGAGCCTGCTTCTTCCTCTCCCACTCCCCCTGCTTGTGTTCCTTCTCTCGCTGACTGTCTCTATCTCTGTCAAATAAATAAATAAAATCTTTAAAAAAAATTTTAAAAAAATGCAATATAACATAGAAAATATACACATTTAAATGTGTATTGCAGAAGACTGGAAAGGTAATTTTTTTTTAAAGATTTTATTTATTTGACAGAGACACAGCGAGAGAGAGGACACAAGCAGAGGGAGAGGGAGAAGTAGGCTTCCCACTGAGCGGCAAGCCTGAAGCAGGGCTTGATCCCAGGACCCTGGGATCATGACCTGAGGACCCTGGGATCATGACCTGAGCTGAAGGCAGATGCTTAAAGACTAAGCCACCCAGGAGCCCCTGGAAAGGTAAATATTTTACTAGTTACACTTTATAGTGGAATTACTGGGCCCCTGAGAATCTCTCAACTGAATATTGGACTAAAACAATGAAAAGAAGGGCAAGGTCATTTTATTACTGTATTTTTCATAAGACACCTTTAAATGCTTTGGGTACTTTCATGGTATAATGACCTTGCTGGCAGGGAATTAACATCTAACCTCAAGACTTACCTCCATATTATGTTATACTAACACACACCAGTTAGCTTTTGGGGCAATGAGAAGGAAATTAACCAAAACTGTATTATACTATATACTAACAAATATATACCCCATGTATCTGGCAGCACTATCTCCCACATACATTTCTTTCCAGAATGTGGGAAGGACACTCAGCCAGGCTTAGAAATACTCTTTAATACATAAGCAAGTAAACACACATTGTGCCTGGCTGATTAAAAGTACTTTTTAAATTTTAGGTCGCAATCTCCCCGTCCCTCTCTCT
Organism: Ailuropoda melanoleuca; assembly: GCF_002007445.2. NCBI lineage: Eukaryota > Metazoa > Chordata > Mammalia > Carnivora > Ursidae > Ailuropoda > Ailuropoda melanoleuca. The sequence continues at coordinate 67,838,870 of NC_048227.1, read as the reverse complement.
GACACAAGCAATAATCTCACTGCTCGAATTGCTTTTCAGCTAAACCATAGGTTATCTCTATTCTTAAATGTTAAAAATGACACCATATACATTCCAGGTTTCCTTCACCCAGCTCTAAATAAAAGGGAGGGAAAATGAACAAATTTCAAACACACACATGGTAAGATCAGGCAAAAGAAGAGCAAAAGACATAATGCAGAGTTATAACAGATCCCTTCATTTTTGCCAAAGATGTTTCTGCAGGGCGTTTCTATTTCCCACTTCTATTAACTAAATAAATGTCTTAACTATGTCATCCGCATAATGATATGGGGAGAAAGGTTCTGGCAGACCTACTCCAAGATGTTAATAGAGTGTCTCAGAAAATAAATATTATTTTGGTTTATCTCATTAATCTTGGCCAGTCCTTCCTTCCCTTCAGCCAGTCTGCTTCAGAAAGGCAAGTACTTTATCCATGTGTCAGAGTTATAGGAAAATTGCCACTCAGACTTAGAAAATGAGTCTTTTCCATTTTCTGACAACCATTTATCTCCCTGCCATCAGGCAATATCTAAAATTTTTATGTGGGCTTTATCTTAAAGATGAATTCCTATTGAATCTCAGGGGCTGTCAATATATTTTTAACCTTTGAAGGAAACGCTATCTTTCCAAAACAGCCACATTTTATTTTCCAAGGGTAATACTACCACTTAAAACAATTATCCAAAAACTCTGGCAAGCTACCATACTGTTTTTTATAACACGACCTCATTTCTAAGTAATTCACAAAAGTGTGTTCAAATGAATTAAACATCACTGAAAATCTAACACTCAATAAAGTAGACAAACATTGCAAAATTATTAAATTTAGCTTTAAATAATCACAAATAACAAAATCACAATTTTTAACTTCAAACTTTTACTTCAAGTCCTACCTTCCAAACTTTCACTTTTATACTTTTTTCGTAAAGAAATATACCAAGATGTATGCAATGCATATAAACCCCTCCTACATTTCAATTTTTCAAAATATCATGATTTTCTCCTCCCCAATTCCTGTATGCTTTTTAGTATAATTTGTCCTAGACGTCTTAGTTCCTTCCCTGACCTGCACCCACATTTATTTGTAAATGACATTTCTTTCTGCTATTCCAGCGGATTTTTATCCCTAAATTGCTGATTCTTTGTTGTTCAGCTTTTATTTTAATGAAACTCTACAAATTGCTTATTTGTTGTGATAGCCTATTTTATTTCCCCCACAATAGTAGCTGTGTCCAAAAATCCTTTTGCTATACATGACATGTCCAAGCCTGACTAGGTTTCTCCTTCATTTGGAAGATTTTGTATCAACCTGAACAACAGTTCGTTATATAAAGAATTTCGAATGAGATCCACTGTGACAAGCTCTTCTTTCTCCCTACCGCATCTGTGCTGTATGTCTCATGGATCTTCCAGTTCCACTCTCTTCCCTCCACCCTGCTCTGTGAAACAAGAAGCTGAACTTCATCAACAGGCTCCCTTTCCTTCTGGCTTCTAGTTGGGGGTCACCCAAAGAGCAGCATCAGCAGGAGCTTGGAGAACAGGAAGGAGGTAAAGTTAAGATCATTATTCTCCTTGCTCCATCTCCTGATCTCTGTGTATTGGTTGACCCTCCCAGGGAATATTTTCTGAATGGCTATCCTTTCCCAAATACCTCTGGGCCCCTTCAGATCTAGGGATGGAAACAGCTCCTCACTTTGCTAACCCCAGGGTGCTAAACTGCCTCTTGTTAGTTTCACTAAGCACCATGTACAGTTTAGTAAGTGATCCCCTTATTAAAGTTCCCTCAATCTACCTAAAGACAATGTGCTTCTAAATTATTTAATTTCTTATAGACCTTTGAAAATACTCTGAATTTCAAATTCATAAACTTTTATTTTGTGAGTGGAGGTCATATTGTTCTTTTTAAACTTTGTGTACTTGCTTACGATTTTCTATTTCAAAATCTGTGCACGATTATTGTGGAAAATCTGAAAATGACAAAAAAACATTTATAAAGCCAACACAAGGAGGTAGCACAGTAAACATTCTGACAAATTTCTCTATGAAATCTTACAAAGGTACATAGCCTACACTTTTGTTCAATACCGTATCATAAGCAATTCCTCACATCATGTAAGAATCTTTATAAAAATATTTAGTGGCTGCATAATGTTTTTTCACTAAATATAATTTACTGAACTATTTCTTTCATGCTAGAATCTAGATTGTTTCTAATTTTTACCATTTTTCATAACACTTCTATAAACATCATTGTGTGTAAAACTGTCTATATTGCACACTATTTCTTTTGGATTGATTCTTAGCAATGGAATTTATGAGTCAATAGTTATAAATATTTTGGTCTTCTGATACAGAATATTAAATTGCCTTCTAGAAAGTTTCCATTCCCATAAGTATAAATGCATGACTCACTGATCTACTTAGCATTCAGTATTATCAGTCATCAAATCTTTAATATTATCTGATAGCCCAAAATTGTTTCTAATCATTCTTTTAATTTGCATTTCTTTAACTTCTAATGAGGTTGAAAATTTTATTTTCTTTTATCAATTTTCAGTTCATGCACCATTGTAATCTTATTGTCCATCTAAGTTACATAAGCTCTCTATTTTAAGGATGTAAATTGTTTTTATCATATTTCTTGCAAATATTTCTCCCAAGTTGGTGCTTGCCTTTATGTGTACATTGTTTTGTTTTGAAGAACCAAGGCTGTTTGAACTTGTTTTTCAAGTCAATTGCATTTTTTAAAATTTCTTCCAGTGCTTTTAAGGTAACAGTTCTTTCCAAAATCAGACACAAGATAAATATTAATCACGTCCAGTGTTTGATGGCTTGATTTTTTTTTTTTATGTTTAGCTCTATCTGGTATTTATTTGGGTAGATGATAAGATAAAGCTCTAAACCAATTTTTTTCTTTTCCTTCCTTTCTTTTCTTGTCTTTTTTCTTTTTCTTTTCCTTTCTTTTTTTTTTAATAGCAAACTGTCCCAGCATCATTGATTTTTAGTATTTTGTTATTTACATTACATTGTATTTACTGAGATGGCTACCAATATTTCTCTTCATCTCACTTTCTCATTTCTTGAAACAATATTCTGCTAATTATCACTTTTAACACATTTTACTACCAAGTAATGCTAAAGAGAACTAGTCTTTTCTTTTTGTTTTGATTATCTTCAACTGAATTGAACATTTATTTATTGCTTTGTAAGACCAAAAAGTCTGATTTGTACTAAGAGGTATGAAAAAAAAAAATTTAACATGATCTCAAGTAGTTTACAAAATGGTTGGGAAGAAAGGACATGACTACAAATAACTACAGTACAAGTAGAAAAAAGGCGGTATCAGAAAGTTATTAGGTTCCATGAGAGAACCAAGGGAAAAGATGATAAACTAGAATCAGCAGGAAAATCCTTTATTCAAAGATAGCATTTGATCTAGGCCTTGAAAAAGAACTAGGATTTCAGCAGGCAAAAAGTGGCAAAGAGCATGTCCATCAGAGGAACCAAGATAAGTAAAACCATTAAAACTGAGAGAAAGGAAGATTCGTTTGGGAAAGAGTAAATATTTCAGTATGACAAGCATGCATGGTGCTCAAGGGAGGAGACAGAGGGAACCATAGCAGTTTGAAGCAGAGGTCTGGAAGGATCAGCGCTATAGATCAGGTAAATTACCACATCAGGCCGCTAACGCACTCATAGCTATCCTTTAATACCTAACCTTGTATGTTTCAGCAACAATTTATCTCCAGAAGAACTTTCCCTTTTCACTAATTTCTAAACATGAGAAAAATTTTGCTAGTACCCCCAACCAAAACTAACACCACCAGCATTCATCATTACATTTTGCCTCAGTAATGATATCTCCAAACAGTATCAAGTTGACTTTCTCACTTCCCCATGGCTGTAAAAGGCTTGCTTTAATTCATCTGGACAAGTGTCATTCATTGAGCTTCTTTTTTTTCTTCTTCATTTTTTAAAATTCTGTACCCTTGAAATGATTCCAGTAACATCTGCTTTCCTCTTAATCTGCTTTTCAACAGAAGGCATTTCTGTGTGCCACCCTGTAATGACAGTGGTTAGCCAAACTTCACAGGCAGATGTTTATCTGAGCCCTACCTGTAGCAAGCCATTGACTGTGGCCCAGTACCTGGGAATCTCTACTGGTCAATATAGGCTACACTCTGTTAAAATAACAAATAAAGCACCAAATATCATCAACTACAGTTTATTTCTCACTCAGGCATAGCATGGCAGAAGTTTGGCTGCCCTCCTCCAAGTGTAGCTATTCCAACTGCAACATCTGGCCTCCAAGCTCACTGCAGCAGGAGAGAGAGAGCTGAGGGTCAAGAAAAATGTTTTAAGGTCCAGGCCTGAAAGTGGCTCATATCATTTCTGTCTTCATTTTACTGGCCAAAACTCACTGGTATCACCCCAACCTAACTGCGAGGTGTCCCCAGAAAAAGGGAATGGTGTGATGAAACACATCTTCCTCAGAGAGTTAATCCCATCTAGACTCTCACTTTAGTTCAATTTAATACTTATATTTTCTAATCAAAACCACACCAGAATGTTCCTTTTACTAGGACATTTAATACAGAACAAAGATTCCTACATCCTGAATCATATATTTTCCTAGAGGGAATGAACAGAACTTGTACAATTGTTCCATTAAGTGGTCTAAATCCCTTTTTCTTCTAATGCAGTCATTAAAATAACATCACTTCTTCACAAGCTAACATTCACATCAAACTCCAGAAATTTGAACTCTGAAGAATATGCTCCCTGAGTTCATCATAACTGATCCTAATCACGGTTTCCTTACACATTTCTCTCTTCCTGGAGAGTTACCTTTACACAATGTAAAACATAATTTCTGGACAACTATTTCTTTCAGTCAAACTTTAGATCATCCATTTACTCTCATGGGCTTTCTATTTTTTCTTCCCTTTTCCATTTCATGTGTTATCAACCATTTTATTATGTGCAATAAAGAATATCACATAACGATCTCCACTTTCTTTCCCTTTCCTTGGCCTTCTTCTCATTGTCTTCTCTCCTTTCCTTCTCCATCTGTTCTTATTCTCTAGCTTCTTCCTTCCATTCCTCTTTTCAAAGTTCTTGTGCACAGTTGACCTACAGAAGTTATGGAAGAGAGGCCTTCTGATGCTCCCACTGTTCCTGTTTTTATACATTTTCTCTCTTTGCCAAAGCCTTCCTTCCTCAGACACATATATTCTTTGTCATTCACCCCCACTTTTTGAATTCCTACCACATCTCAATCTACTCCTTGCTCAAATCCCAAAGCCATTTTGAAAATAGTAACCATAACTAGTAAAACTAATAAACATCCCTGATGAGCTTTTTGGGCAGAAATTAGCCCCTTTTTTTCCAGATAATAAAATGGAAATATGCAGCAGATAAACAACCTCCAAAACTAGATCTTCTATATCCTAGAGCAGGAGCCAGTTTTCTACAACCCGCAAGTTAAAAATAGTTCTATCCTTTAAAGGATTGTAAAAACAAAAACAAAAAACAAAAACAAAGAATAATGCAACAGGGACCATATGTGGCCCATCAACTTAAAAATATTTACTATTTAACCCTTAATGAAAAAAGTTTGCTGACCCCTATTCTAGACCATAACTTTATTTATTAGATTTAGATCATCATAAAGGTGCTTATAAGTTTGGGTCCTCCAGGAAAAAGATACCAAGAGAGAATTCAAGGGCAAGAGATTTATTGGGAAGATAGGGAGCAAGAGGAGACAGGAAAAGTCTTCAGAGGAAGATACAAATCTACAAAAACAAAGAGGGAAGGAAGGAGGTTTCCTTAGGAAGAGTTTCAGATGACAGTGCAGCTTTGAGAAAGTCTTGACCAGTCCATCAGGGCGCTCCAGTGCAAAGGCAATCACAGAGGAGCCCGACAACAGTCAGAATCGCGAGGTCCTGTCACCCCACCATACTCAGCCATCACCTGGAAGAAGCTCATGGGGAGCATGGCCTCAACGTGAAGGCAGCAGCAGATCCCCAAAACTTGGCAGATGGAGACTACCAGCTCTCTACCCTCCTCATAACCAATTGCCCATCTAAGTCCATTCCATCTCTCTGCTGCCTCTCCTGCTCAACTACTGTCATATGCCGGAATTCAAATTTCTTCATCACTAGCAATTGATTTAAGTTTTCATACAAATGCATTAGAGACTCTAATGAATAATTATGAAAAAAACAACGTAAATCAGTGCAGACTTTTTCAGCATTTGTTTAGATTTTGCACGTTAACAGAATATTGTTTATTGTTTCCTTATAGAAAGAAGAAAGCCTTTAAATATAAACAACTTGTACTGCCATGGACTATTTTTGTTCTTCATATTTAAAGATGAAGCTGCCAACAAGATTACTTTCAGCCAGAGGCATTCCCATGACTGATGCATGAGCTGAAATCACTCGGAGTATATAACAACCTTCTCCAGGGCTTGTCATTACTCAGTAGCCTACAGGACACTGCACTAGGTCCCTCACTTCTTTTTTTTTTTTTTTTTTTAAAGATTTTTTTTTTTTATTGGACAGAGATAGAGACAGCCAGTGAGAGAGGGAACACAAGCAGGGGAAGTGGGAGAGGAAGAAGCAGGCTCATAGCAGAAGAGCCTGATGTGGGGCTCGATCCCATAACGCCGGGATCACGCCCTGAGCTGAAGGCAGACGCTTAACCGCTGTGCCACCCAGGCGCCCCTAGGTCCCTCACTTCTGACTGGCACATGTCATCACACTGCTTGATGGCATCACTTGCCCCATTTCTGTCTGCTGCAATTATGAACCACCACATGAATACACACACACACACACACACACACACACACGTTGTTGTATATCTCCTCATTATGCCATAAACACCCTTATGCATTCCCACCTGGCTGTACCTGGAACCCTCCCCTTGCCTGCACCACCTTTCCTCTTTCCTAGAAGCCCTGCCCATCTTTCAAGTTCTCATTCAGGCTCTGCTCCTTCTGTGCACCTTCCCTGTCTACTCTAGCTTTCAGAGAGTTCTCTACCTCTGACCTCCTACAGCATTTTAACACTTCACTGTTCCCTTTCACTTCACGTGCATGGGTCTTTCCTCTTCAGGTAGCATTTCACTTCCTTCTGATGACAGGCTGTTCTTTGGACTACCTCTGTACCTCTCACAGCACCTAGCTGGCTCTCATATATAGTTACCTATATGGAATACCCTGCCATCAAACCTCCTCCCCTTCTTCCAAGGCTCATTTCAAATTCCACAGTCCCTAAGTATTCTTTCCAAGTCCACCTTAAGATTGCTTTTATCTTACTCTGGCTACCATAACACTTTGCTTGTACTTTTAATATATCATTCTTTCTGCTTTGAAACATGATCAGTTGCTGATGTTTTTCCTCTTTACCTCAGTAGGTTAAAGGATCTTAGATGACATATTCATCTTTGTATTCTTCATTGTAATTTGTACTCTGCATAACCTTTACCCTGAGTTTTGTTTTGAATGAGGGAATGAATGATGAAAAGAAAGGCAACAGTTGAAACTCTGTCTAAACAGGAAGGTGACATGAGAGAAACCAGGGCCAGTAATAGGAAGACGTCTTATCTACAAGCTTCAACTCTACCACTGACCAGCTGTGGGGACCAAGAAAGCCAAGTAATTTCTCTAAGCATGACTTTCACTGTTTGTAGAAATCTGTGGGTAGAATAAACATTAATAAATAACATAATGTGAAGGAACACAAACTCTGCAATATTTGATCTTAACTTTGCCAGTTACTATTTGGGCAAATCCTCAAACTATACCAAGTTGTTTTTTTTTTCTCACTTATAAAATGATCCTAGTACAAAATGATAGCCTACTTCATAGCGTTTTCTGAGAATTTAACAAATTAAATAATGTATATAATGATCTTACTAAAAGACCTAGAATATAGAAAGTGTGGGGTGCCTTGTACTTGTTGGTATTATTACTATTACCTAAGATCCCTTTCATGTTTAAAAATCAATGATTCTATGACAGCATGTTCAACAGCACCATTAATCTCTGAACAAAGTCTTGTTTGAAGATTCAAGTCAACACTGAAGTTATCATTTGTCTGCCTCCCCACTGACATAAGAAGGCTTCCTGATGGTGACTTCTAATTTTTAAAGTGTTGGTCCACTACAATGAGAAATCTACTGGAAAGTTAAAATTTACTTAAATTTCAGGATCTAGTGTTGACTATTCTAGTAAAGGCTCATAAAAGAGATTGATCAAAATGGCCACCATCATAATACTCTTAGAGTTAGCGCTGATGGCAGTATAGCACAATATATTCAATCAAACTGAGTTGGGTTCAAATCTCAGTTCTACACTTAACTGCTATGAGAACTGGGACTCTATGCAAACTGACAGCATCTTTATGTTTCACTTTCCTCACGTGCAAGATGTGATAATAATTATTGCAAATTCAAAAAGTTATAAGTGTTAAATAAACACATGCATTGAGAGTTTGGCATATAGAAAACACCTAACATATATTGGCTGTTGTCATTATCCATGCAAGTGCTCCGTGCCTACAAAGCCCTATAAATACAGGCTATTATCATTATTGCTACCACCATACCCCATGCAAGACTATTGTGTGAAAATATTAATCAGAGAAGAAATATATATTAGAGCAAGAAGGAGAAAGCATCAAGGTTATATCATAGAAATAGAAGTTAAATAAGTAAATTCAGGGAAAATTTTGGAAATCATGTAGACCTTAAGGTGGAGTGAAGGGAGAAAGAGAGAGAGCTCTTCAGGCAGGCCTGAAGGAGAAATTGAGACCAAACAAAGAGAGGAAACAGAGAGAACAATAAATGATTTGAATTTTTTAACTCACGGACTAAGGGAAGGGAAGAACACGATAGGAATAGAATAAGGTACAGGTAAAGGCTCAGGCCAAGCTGCTCTCTGCATATGCCATTACTGATTTTTCTGCTATAGTATCCACACCTATGATATCCACATTAAAATAATAAAATATAGATGCAAATGAAGTATAATCATGGGCGTTTTTTAAGCACTGTCTGGGAAGAACTTTTGGAAGAATACATGTCTTAGACAAAGACTGATGTCATGAACAAGAAGAATGTAGCATTTTATATAAGGTGACCTCGAGCTGTTGTTAACACCCTGAGACTACTGATCTCTAGCTCCTTCCTATTACTTTGCCATCAGCATGAAGCAATAAATCCCAGAGTTATATTTCCCATGCTTTCTCAAATGGTCTATCTGCCAATGTTGACGCTTAGAAGGAAACCACAGATGTCAGGGACACACAACTGGGGATAGGTAGATGCTCACTCCCTGTTGCTTGCCTGCCCTCCCGACCTCCTTACCACAACCCTCCACCACCACCCATGCAGGGCTTGGTGCAGCGGGGGAATGGCAGAAAGAGTAACAACACAGACTACTTACTATCCCATGAAGATGGCAAAGCTATACAAGAAAATCAAGACCATCCAATTTCCCAAACTAGGTCAGCCCCCCAAAATTTCACATGATAAACATGGCAAATTAACTTCAACTGACAATAACTGAAAGTACTATAAAATTCTTCAAATAAATGTGGGTGCTAATTACATAATTTGAAAAAGAGAAAACAGAAAATTTCCCACTTGCATAGGAGCATTTTAAAATATACCCTCTTCTTTTTTCAAGCCTCCTCTCTCCTATTTTCTCACCTCCAATTTCTAGGTAAACATATGACTTCATCCACTAATAGGGCACTTTGGTAGAAAAGTTTAAAAATGCGAGGATTTTGTTTCCTTCACATCACAAAGACAAATACCCTTAGATGAACGTATTGGTGCAGAATGAAAAGTTTCTCACTTCCCACACAGTATTTTAATAAGTAACAGCTAAAAAGCCTTCCTCTACCCTGTGGTTCTTCAGTTCTACATCTGTCACTACCTTTGTGTTACTACATTTGTATATTTCCCCCTTTTGAAAGTCACAATCTGTCCTTCACCTAACACACCACCCAGCAGCTTCCCTGATGAAAATACATGTTTTCCTATTTTGGTTTCCCGATTAGACACAGGAGAATGTAATACCACTTGCCTGTTTCTTCCCTCACTGAGGATGGGAAATTGCTAGTTTCCTCTATATAACAGGAGGCATTAGTGGGGAGCTGGACGCTCTGCTTCTTTCCTGCTGCTCAGTTGTAATCTTTACCAAGAGTGTCTCCCTTTTCCTTAATGATTTCATAGAATTTGGCTTCCAGAGAAATCAACCCATCAATCTGCAGTCCATTTTGTAAGCACAGAGTCTTTTTGGTTTTTCTACAAATATAGCACTAAATACAATCTTTGTTTTTTACTAAATATTTAGATTATATGAATTTGGTGATATTTAGGGTGGAAGTGCATGAACTAAATCACTATTATTAAGCAAGTATATATTTAATATTTCCATAGATATTCATATGATTTTCATCCCACCATTGAAAGCTATTATTTCTATGTTCCTCAACACACATTCAACGATGGAAGGAAGTATTTCTTCCTCATTAAAAACAGAATAGATAAAGCCAGTGAGATGAAGTGATTTGGACAGGAGCAAGTCAGCAATTGATTGAGAGAACTCCATATATAAAGAGTTTTTGCATCAGTTAGGATTGAACCAATAAGGAAAACAGGTTTTGTCTGATAGGCTCTCAGTAGATTTTAGAATGGCAATGAATAAAGTAAAGCTAGAGTAACACATGTCATTAGATGACAGAGGCCAGGTCAGGCAATGCGTGTGGACAAATTCCTACAGCACCTACTTCATAAGGTCATGATGATTAAACAACACAGCGCATATAAAGTCCTTCACACAGTGCTAAGTGTGATTTCCAAACATGAGACAAGTCTATAGATGAAAATGAGGATTGGATAGACAAATCAAATGTTAGTCTAGAGCTAGCTCTAGACACATGTAGGAAATTAGCATTTTTTATATATGGTGAAATACACAGATCTGTGTACAAAAAAATAGTTTGGATAAATGTATACAGCTGTGTAACCACCACCCAAATCAGGAATCTAAAGCATTTCCGTCACCTCATAAAATTCACGTGTTCCCCTGCAGTCAATCCCCACCTCCATAACCAACCACTGTCCTGATTTCTATCATTGCATCTTAGTTTTGCTACTTCTTGAACTTCATATGAATGGAATTACATCGTATGTACCTTTTCATGTCATATTAGCTCTTCCACTTAATCTGTTCTTGAGATATTGTTGCATGTATAATAGTTTATTATTTTCTATGGCTGAGTAGTATTCCATCATACATGCTGGCTTGTCTATTCATACTAAAATGGACACTTAGGTTGTTTCTAATAGGCTATTATAAATAAGGCTGCTCTAAATATTCTTATACAATTCTTCTTGTGGACATATATTTTCATTTCTAGGAGGGAATTGCTGGGTCATATGTTTAACAGACGTTTTCTGAAGCGGTTGTACTATTTCACACTCCCTCCAGCAACATATGAGTGTTCAAGTTGCTTTTATACCCTTGCCAACATTTTCAGTTATCAGTCTTTTTTTTTTATTGTAAACATGCTAGTGGGAATGAAATGACACCTCATACTAGATTAATTTGTATCTCTGTCACCTAATGTAGTTACATATCTTTACATTTAAGTCCTGTTCCAATCTGAATCAATTGTTATGTGGATTGTGAGGTAGAAATCAGGAATGAGGTTTCCTTTGTTCTTATACATGTATCCACTTATTCTAGCTCTGTTAGTAGAAAGACCTTCTCTTCCTCATTGAACCTTATTGGTACCTTTGTCAAAAATCCCTTGACCATATAATTATGGGCTTCTTTCTAGACTCTGTTCTGTTACAATGATGTACTTATCTATCTTTATTCCAATACCACCTTTCTTCACTAATTAAATAGCCTACAGTAAGAGTTAATATTAGAGATTTTGAGCTTTCCAACTTTGTTCTTTTTCATAATCGTTTTGATTATTGTCCATTCTTTTCAAGTCCATGTACATTTTTATATCAGCTATCCATTCTGTAAAAAAGTATTGATGACATTTTGACAGAGGTTACACTGACTCTATTAGTCTTCCAATCCAGGAGTATGGTAAGCCTTTTCATTTATTTAGAGTCCCTTTAATTTCACCAACTTCAGCAAAGTTTTATAATTTTCAGTGTAGAGAGCCCTTGCATATATTTTGTCACATTTATTCCTAGAATGTTTTATTGATTATATATTAAATGAAATTTTTTAAATTCAATTTTTAAATTGTTTGCAGTTAGTATACAGAAATAAATTCATTGTTTTTTGACCTTATATCCTGAGAACTTACTAAATGCCTTTAAAAAGTAGAGTATGTTTTTCTGTTGTTGATTTTTTGGGTTTTTTGCTTGTTTGGGTGTTTTTGGTAGGACACTTGAGGAAAAGTAATCCCATAAATACAGACTTCTCTCAAAGTACCTACATTTTATGGCTAAGGCTTATCCAGTTTCTGCCTGCTTATGGTCATTCTCCATCCTTTAAAGAATTGCGTGTGTGTGAGTGTTTTCATTTTGATCAAAATTTATAATTGTTATTGGCAGGGGAATTATTCTGAGAGTTTACTTCCTCGTTGTTGACCAGCAAATTCCTTTTAATATTTTTCATTTTATAACAGTGAATTGGTGAAACAACTACATAAGTATTACTACTTTCTCTCGTATCTAACATACAGTAACCTTTATACTCTCGTAAAAACTTGGAGTGGGTGAGATCAAGGAGCACTGGTGAAGAACAGATTGTGACTTTCAAAATAAGGAGATTTACAAATGTAGTAACATGAGTGGGGTAGTTTGTTCTGCTGGCTTGTTTTTCAAACAAGAATATTTGAACATTAACGTGTTCAAATACCTTTTCCTGCCAAGTCAACATAATCAAACAAATAGATTAAGAAGGCGACAGAGCACTCAGGGGTATTATAAGGTAAACTGAATAACACTCCCACGCATGAAGACTGTTAAACAAATGAAAATCATCTCTCGGGGAAATAGTGCCGGTCCCCAACATCAATTTAGTCCCCTCTGCCTGAAAATAAGGTGATTTCTTTCTCTTTAAGGTATTCAAATTCTGCACTGCTACCTTTGGTAATATTTTCTTCTTGTCAGAGCTGGGACTGAGATGGCAATGGGACAGAAGAGATAAGAAATCCAGGGGTTTGGACTTAAAAGCAAGGTTCCGAGTTGATTACTCTTGGAAAGGGTTTGGAGGAATTTGAGTCATAGGTACAAGAGCCATCATCCCATGGTGCAGGTAGGATAGAAGGCAGAAATAAGGGGATGAAATATCCACTCTGTTCAAGATTAAGAGGCAGGTTCAAACACAAACAGCTAATGAAATTTTCTTGGAAGCAGCAAGGGGCCTGAATAAGAGTGTTATCATGGGGGAATGTGATATCAAAAATAAAGATGATATAATGCTGGACACATATCACAAAGGCATTTTCAATAGTGAACATCATCTTGTTTCAGACCTCCTGCTTTTGAATGGCAGACTCATCATCTTGTAGTCACAGGATCTGGGGAATGTTGCTTCCTCTCCCTGTGTTCCACTGTGACATCTGGGAACAGGGATGATGTGACCAAGGACCAGACCTCAGTGTCCAAAGGTCCCGATTCACTGATTCATGCCTGAGTCTCCTCACAATGTAACCTTTTCAGTTCCACTCTGGCCAAACTCTCCTTTCTCTACTCCTATTTCCTACTGTCTCAATCTCTCCTACTTTAGATCTAGTTTCTCCAAAATTAAACACAAATATTTTCAACTCCTTTTAAAAGCAGTTGACTTTTTTTTTTTAAATATTTTTTTATTTATTTGACAGAGATAGAGACAGCCAGCGAGAGAGGGAACACAAGCAGGGGGAGTGGGAGAGGAAGAAGCAGGCTCATAGCAGAAGAGCCTGATGTGGGGCTCGATCCCAGAATGCCGGGATCACACCCTGAGCCTAAGGCAGACGCTTAACAGCTGTGCCACCCAGGCGCCCCTAAAAGGAGTTGACTTTTAAGCCAGCCTATACACTTCACTTAAATTGACTTTCAAGCCAGCCTATACATTTCACTCCAAAGCTGCTCTCAGAAAACCATTGGTCCAGCTGAAACTTCCTCTCTTCCCACAGATGTTTCACATCTATTTATGTAAGTAACCAGATACTACTGCTCTAAGCACTTTAACAGCACTATATCTAAGCATTCCATATTCCTACTTTGCTAAAGGCAATATCCCAAAACTGGTACTAAAAACACAAATAAAGGGAAATAAACACGAAAGTGTCTTTTGAAACTTACAAAACCTGTTCAGAAGAGCAGGCACTTTTTAATTAGAAATGCTGCAAGACTGCACGGGCAGCAAAACGTAATTCCTTAAAACATAATAGGATGTGCTGATTCACAGGCTGGAGATATAAAACCCGGAATCTGCCTGTCTGCACCAGCAATTCCAGTCCTTCCAACTCCGCTTCTGAAAAATCAGCTTCATGGGAACTTTCACACCCAAGCTTGGACTCTTCCAGAAGCAAAATGGGCATAGCTTTTCAGTGTGTGACACAACTTTTTTGTGTGATTCTCGTTTAGTGCCAAAGAACAGAAGTGTCCCCTATCCCTAAAAGCTCTTCTTGTCCTTCTAAGATTGTGGAGATCAGTGTAGATTGTACCTTTGCTTAAAATCTTTCAAGCCTACAACAAATAATTTGAAATCTTTAAAACGCCATCATGAAAAACATTCCGTTTGGTTTCTCCTGTCCAGAAGAAAATGAAAGGGAAGTGACTATTATCAAATAAAATGCCTTGTCTCACCTGCCTCAGTTTACTCTGTTTGAGGATCCTATGCCTTGCACGAGGTTGTTTCTGGGAAATGCTTCCCAGCAAATACAGAGTCACTGCCTGCCTTATGTCAGGCAGAGAACCCACAAATGCAGCTCTCACAAGACAAGTCATCCTCAGGTAGTACTGACAAAAACAGGCATCTTAACTCTAAATTTTATATGCATAGTATTCATCTGAGCCACCACATGAAAAATGCAAAGGACCATTCTGCACCTCCGACCTAAAACACTATAAACAGTAAAACATATTATTTTAATGTTTCCAATAAAAAGGAAAATAATTTCCTATAAGACAAGGATTTCCTCTTGCCTCTGAGATATGCCTGTATGGATCCCAATAGAAGTGTTGGATGTTACAACATAGTTCAATTTTAGTAGTTGCTAACAAAGGTTTAAGAGTATTCCTGAATACGATCAAAAGAATAAATAAAAAGTCTTATCCTAAATGGCTCCTCTTCCTCTGCTGTAATACATCCATTCTGATGGCTAATGTTTGTCTAGCCAAAGGCATGGCACAGAGACCCAGTTACATGTCTTTTCTGGGTATGTCTATAGGGGTGTTCCCTGAAGAGACTACCATCTGAATTCGTGAACTAAGTAAATTAGCCGGCCCTCTCTAATGTGGGTGGGCATCATCCAAATCACTGAGGACTTGACTAGAACAAAAAGGCAGAGGAAGTTCAAATTCATTCTCTGCCTGAACGCTGATCTGGGATATCCCCTTTCTCCTGTCCTTGGTGCTCCTGGTTCTCACACTCTCAGAACCAGACTGAGTCTCCAGCTTGTAGACAGAAGATTAGGGGACTTCTCAGTTTTTATAATTGCATGAGCCAATATGTTATAATTAATAATAAGATATGTACATACTACTGCTTCTATTTCTCTGGAGAATCCTGACTAATAAAATTAGTAACTTCACAAAATTCTCACACTTCAGTATGGTAAAAAATAATAAATCAAATTTTTAAAAATTGCTTATTGACTGTCCACTAAGTAAAAAAATACTAGGATAAGCACTATGGGATATAAAATAAAGAAGATAGTCTTCTCTCTTAAGAGGTTATTGACATTTACCAATTCCAAAGTATAATCCATCTTCAAAAGATGAGAATTTACCATAAGGCTGATACTTAAAAAAAATGAATGTGTTGTTGGCTTTATATACAATTCTCTAACATTATTCTAATCAACAATGAAGCAAGTGATCCTAATGCATCAGAGGCAATAATATCTATTTGGACGCCTAAACTGTATAAATGTTTATTTGAAATTAGATAAACATTTATTTTAAACCTGTCACATTATATTCTGTCTTTGATTCATATTGAATTCATTCCCCTATTTTCTGCAATTTCTAGTCTTTGAATCAAATTCATGGGATTTTAATAGGTATATCTTTAGTTTAGTATTAATACGACCAGTATTTCCCATTTCAGAATCCCAAATTCAATAGAGTTTTTGGGATATATCCATTGATGTGAAAAAAACATGAGCTCTGAAGTCAGAGACCCTGGGTTCTCACCCCAGCTCTCAAGATATCATTCTGACAATGTGACCAGGGGCCAGTTACCTACCTTCTCTGAGTCATTGTTTTCTCCATATGCAATTTCCCTAGCACACAATACATTTTAACAACTCTGAATAGAAAACATTGCTTATCTTTGTTGAGGATCTGACCCTGTCTCAGGGTGACCATTCTAAAGATCTCTGATTACCAAATTCAAAAACATTTTAGTGCTTGAAAGGGACAGGGCCAACTTCTTTATTTGACAAGCGAAGACACTGAGATACACAGGAAGGAAGTAACCTGCCCATGGCCACACCCTTAGGTAGCAGCTGCCCTTGGATCAGGTCTTGACACCGAATCTAGTCTTTTTTTTTAGCAGTATGGCAGAACTATAAAAAAGTACACTGACTCTGTAATGGTCTTTGATATCTGCAAATTAAGGATTTACCTGGTTTTAATACCCTCTATTAAAAGATGGTTCCTAGATCTCTGAATTTAGGTAGAAAAATAGGTACTAATCAATAGTCCAGGGGCCTCATTTTCTTCCAATATAATAAAAGAAGGGATTTTTAACTTCGTAAGTTTGTTTTTCATCACTTAGCTATTCTTTTAAAAGAGAAAAACAAACAAAAATATGGATAATTGGAAGTTCCAGTTAACTGGGTCCTACTTAATCTAGGTTTTATTATTTCTAAACCATTTCATTACAAACTCTTATTGGTATAATTGCTTTAGAGTTTGTTCCATATGGTGCCTTCTGTTCTCTAAGCTGAGCTGACCCCAAAATGAAGAACCCTTTGAATTCAGTCTGAGAGCTTTACTCAGTTCTTAGAACTGAGATGGCATTGTAGGCTGTTTTTGAGCTAGTGTCTTTCCCCATATTTTTATTTTTAAAAATCCAATTTGAGCTCTTTGCCTCATGCCCTCATCTCAGACACCATTAAAAAAAAGTGAGTTAAAGAAAATCTTTTCCCATAGAAAATCTCACACATAATGATGCCAACAGGCCTTTCCTTTTACTGGTTGCCTGGCTGACTAGTACATTGGAAATAAGTGAAGATGGGAAAATAACAAGGAACTAGTTTCTGCTGAAGGGAACAAATTCTGCAGTTATGAAGTTGTAAGGAAAAGCACAATGAAACATAATTTTAGTATCACAGAAGAAAGCAATTCTCAGCAGTAAAGCAGTAGCAAAAACTGAAAATCTTGGGAAACACTCAAAATAGACAGTAATAGCACAAAGGCATTACAATGTTTTAAATTGCAAGGTGAATTGAATGATGGAGGGACTGTCTGGAGAACTCCTGAGATTATTGCTCAGATATGTTTTATTTTCTTTTTCTTTTTTTCCCCTGAGCAATGATCTCATCTGTTCAAGTCTTTTAGCTTCTATGTCAACAGCAACAGGGAAAGACACTTAAGATATTCATTAATTAAGACTCCTTATGTAGTTCTACTGTGACGGATAATCACTTGTTAGCTTAAGACGGGAACTTCTGACTTAAAATATTTACGTGGTAGGCTCTCTGCTGTGAAGTTAGACTTTAAAAGTCGAACTGATGACAGGAACTAGCTAGATCTTTTAAATGAAGGAAATATTTTTCAAATTTCAGCAGAGGAGCAAGAAAAATCTTTAATTAATTAATGGAATAGAATGGAGTAAGTAGCAATTCTGTCTGACTTTATATATTCCACATCACTTGTTCTGTATAAAACAATGACAACAGTGTTGTTTATGCGATTTTCAAAGAACTAAAGAGAAAGTGAAAGCAACTTGAATTCTTCTACATGCAGAAAAAGTCAACAGCAATGACGTAACAGTAATAGAGACTTCCGGTTAGATAGTATTGGTGTTTTAGATACCAAAAATGCTCTCTGATACCACATTAACGAAAGGTACTTTAATGACATCTTGAGTGTCAAGGATCATCTTTCTTTTACCAACGAGAAAATGGAGCAGAGACAGTTCTGTGATTTAGCAAAGATCAAATGTCAATAAGCAAACAATCTCAAAATCAGAGCCTTTCAAGTCTCAATTGACAGTCCTGGCCCACAGGGTCAATTCTCTAAGTATTATGTGAGAAAATCATCTGAGACCATTAAGGCTCAAGGTCTGTGGGCTCTCGGTTTAAGTTCTATCCATTTTTTCTTTTTTTTCTGTTATGAGACCTTTTGTTCTCCTTTGCAAAATTAGAATATTTGTCTTACAGCATCATCTGAAAGTCCTAATTAAAAGTTGGCTATTTGGAGGGGGGAAAAAAACCCCGAATGTGTATGACTCAGTTATGCCTCATGTTAGTTTTACAACTGATTTCTTACTCCACTATTAGCACATACTTGTATGTTTTAGGCAAATATAAGGACAGGATTTTAAAGTAAGCTTATGAAAGGAATTGCATACCTCCTGGAAAGCAATCCACATACATCAACTCCTTCCTCCTTTGCAGATTCTGTGCTCTGAAATCCCATTCAAAGGAATCATTTGTGCTTTTGATATTAATGGTAAGACAGGCTCAAGCCTTTATAAGTGAAGAAAACAGCTATGAGGATTTTGCTGTATAGTATTGTAGCTATTACAGATTTCAATTAACCTTTGTGCCTGCTTGGCAAACACCACAATGGTCAGACTCCAGTGCCATACACTATGTCACAGTGCACAAGATACTTCTAAAGATTTAACTAAGTCTCGAAGGCATTTTCTGCAAAGAAAAGAGATAGAAATCATCCTAATTATTTACTTGTATAGAAATATTGATCAAAACAGGAAAAGTCCTCTGTTTCTGACAAATAAATACCTATTATGCTCTGTGCAATATTAAATATCATTAATTTATCCAAGCATACTATCATCATTAAATTATATTTTAATCCAAGTATAAGTAAGATATTGGGCTTAGGTGTTGTACAAAGTACATGAAGGAGATACAATCCAGTCCCTTCCAGAGGTCAAAGGAATGACAACACTTCTTTTGTTTGTTTTTGTAAAATAACAACACTTCTATATGCACTGAAAGACACATATTTGTACAAACCTCAAATAAATGATACTAGGAAAGACTGTCCTTATTTTCAGAGCTAGTTATCTGTGTTCTGGATATATTTATCACTAAAGTTGTGCATAAGAAGGAGAGCAATGGTTCTGTCCTTCTGTAAAATACTACCTCTTAAATTTACTTTTCTCCAATGTCAAAAAAGTTCAGAATGAAGCACAGAGGAAACCCAAAGGACTGCAAAGTAGGGAATGCCTTTGATATTTACTAGTTTTGCCTTATCAGTCAAACCAGTGAAGAGCATTTCATTCTCTGGAAGTCATCTTCTCAGGCATCTTAGAATCCATTAAATTACCTTTAAGGCTTCTGATGCATCATCCATTTGAGCCACTGTGCCCAAGGGCTCTCTTATACAGATAAAGTGCTCCTCCTTAATATACTAGAAAATGGCGTGCCTTCTAATCCTCATCTATATCCTAAATAACCTATCTTATTTCAAATAATGTTCAGTTCAAATACTAAATCAATAGATTTGGTAATAATCTCTTAGCATGAGCTATTTATATATAGAATTCAAGCATTCCTAAACAGGAAGTTACTACAAGGGAACAAGAATGAGAAACATTATCTGTCCTAACTAAATCAAGTTCATTCCAGAAGCAGAAAATCCATCAAGAATGGGATATCCTTTTTTGAAATATGTTTAGAAAGCTTCATGACTGAAAACAGTTCAAGAGCTGCAAAAATTTCTGGAAATGGTGGAATAAGACAATTTCAAAATATGGAATAGCCTAGATTTTCAAAACCCAAAATCCTCGTCTCTGTTTTGGTGCTTCAACTCTGTCCTGTAACAGTGGATACTTCACAAATTCTACCTAAACGGAGGTAGAACAAGTTGAAAGATAATCGCTGGAAATGGAAAAAAACGTGCAATAGATGCCCCCCCCCACCTCTCTCTCAATATATGCAGATTGAAGGGCAGGCCAGTATAGCTGATGTTGCTAGAAGGACTCCTCCTTGGCCAGGAAGAGATTTGGCTATTTTAGAAATTCAAAGTCCCCAACAACCTCAAAATTAGCCTTTCATATTTCTCCCTTTCTTCCTTTACCATTTCTCCTATATCCAGGATTTCCTTTAATAGGGAAATTTAAGATATCATATAGTTCTCTCTCACACTAAGGTTTTCATTGAAATCCTTACTGACCTCTAAATCCCCTTTTTCTCTACACACTAAAACCCTCAAAGGATAACACCCACTACTTCTAGATAACTTTGGGCCAAGATTTACAATTAGCCTGTGGTGCAGAGATAACTGATCAAGAGGATACCTGGAAATTCAGAACAGGCTTAACTTGTTAACAAGTGTGAATAATCTTCGGTCAACAACTCAGGTGTTTAAGAAAAACAATTTGCTGTTTTATGGCTGAATTTAATTTCTATTTTGAGTACCCAATGTGCTAGGTGATAGTCAATTCAGGTTCTCCCCCACCTTCTTTCCCCCAGATTCCATTTTATATTCTGGTCAAAGGATAAAAAGAAAATACCAGGAGAAACAACATCAATAATGTTGGACAACATGTCTATGGAGAGATGGACTACTCAGGTCACCAAGAGATCAGGGTCAGGGCTGTGTCAGGGCTGCTGGGCCTTGAAAACAAGGACAGGGACTTGCTGATGCCTCAGTTGATTCAGGAACTAGAAAAGTCTCATGTTTGTAGGTATTTTTTTAAATGGAAATATGAACACTGTTCATGTAATTCTTCAGTGTTACAAACCCCAGTAAAAAGAACAGTGTCTGACAAAAATCCACCTTCATTTTTACTCTGGCAAGATCCTAGCTGTGAAGAAAGCTCACCAGCTACAGTTGCCCCAAACAGAACAAGGGGCAAGAGAAAAACTATGCAAAAGATACATGGCTTCTCTTCCTGTTCCATATAGTGTCCTTGCTCTTGTTTTGTTCTTGGCTAAACAAATTGGGAATTTTAGCAGGTGTGTGTATATTCTCTTCTTGTCCATTCAAAATCTTACCTGTAACGTTACAATATCAAAATACCTCATCTGGTATCTTGGATAAGTCACTTCTAACATGAAGCCTAGAAGGCGCAGTTTGGTTCTTTGCAAGATCGATTATAAATGATGGATGGATGGATGGATGGATGGATGGATGGATGGATGGATGGACAGATGATAGATAGATAGATAGATAGGATAGATAGATAGATAGATAGATAGATAGATAGAGTTGATTATTAGGTTACCTGCCAGCTGTAAATGTTTCTCTTATCCTGACACTGTAGCACAGCAGGCTGATGGGCAGCAAGGGTTAACAAGACTCTGAGCCTCTAGGGTGAAAAGCAAACCCTTTTTCTCTATTACATTGTTGCTGATGCCTCACCCCTTCCTGGACCCTGAACGCTGGGGTACTGACCCAGGCCTTGCACCTAATCCAGATTTTGTTCTGTTGTTGCCGATTATGAGCTCTGAATTTGATTAACGAAGAAATAGCAAATCTAGAACAAGTGACTGCATCTATGCTCCTGTCAAAATTAGCATAGAACCTTAAGTCTTTAGGACAAGATCACTATAAAAATTGTTTTGTGTGTGCAATTTTATATAAATTATTAGTTTGCTAAGTCATTACCAGTAACATGAGCCTAACCTCACTTGTATATTAAATAAAATTTCATTTCTCGTATCTAACACTGGCTTAGAGCCTTATTGTCCAACGCAGTTGCCTCCAACCACGTGCAGCTATTGAACACTTAAAATAGATATTTGATTTTATGTAATTTTAATTAATTAAGACTTAAATTTTACAAATGTGTTCATTTCACTTATTAGAAAATTTCAACCATTTTTGAAACAACCTAAATATGAATCTATCTTTTCTGTTATATGTTTTATGAAATCTAAGTGCAGATAAAATACTTCCAATATTAGTATGCCAACTAAGGTATGCTATAAGTGTACAAGACATACTATATTGTGAAGACTTAGTACAAAGAAGGAGAATGTAAAATATCTCAATTTTATGTTGCTTATGTTCTGAACTGATAATATTTTGGATATATTGGGTAAAATAAAATCTAGTATAAAAGTTAGTTTTACCTGTTTTTTAAATTTTTTTAATGTGACTATTAGACAATTTAAAATCACATATCTAGCTTGAAATATATTTGTATTGGACAGTGCTGCTCATTAAATTGCCTTGGTACACTATAAGAGTTATATTATTTTCTGTGGGAGTTTAACCTGAGTCTCCCACTGCAAAAAATAAAACCTCTGTGTTCTTTTTTCCCTACAGAAAATACTATAGGAAAATCTCTCTTTCTGGTAGGAACATAGGCTCAGTTATGCAAAGCACAACAGGAAGAATTACTTAGGCTCCTCACTCTTCTCCAACATTTGCATCCAATAATGCATTCCCAGCATTATTTCTGCAGCTTCTACCATCACTGGAACTCTTTCTGTTGAAAATCCTCCTCAATGAAATAAAGAGAGCAGATGAATGAATGAAACAGATTAGGATGTTATTTCCTTCTTCTTTTGTTAGTTGCAAAATGTACCATATGGACATATCACAATGTGCCTTGCAGTAATTTGAATCTCTGATAAAGTTTGGTGGGTTGTTTTTTTTTTTAAAGAATGACATAAAGTACTCATGATGAATGAACTTTGAGCATTAAGTGATGAATGAGTTTTTGAATAACCATCCTTTCAGAAGTTATATCAAGTTTCTAGTAACATAAGCATCTAAGTTCTGCTTAAGTGACTCATACTTTCGGTTTTTGAACAAATCTAATGCTTCTATAAAATCTTATACTGAACTAAAACCTACACATTCCAGTGTTTACATATGAACAGCTTTGAGGATTTTCAAATTAAGATGTTAATCAATTCTTTCAGTTTCCTGAGTGAGGAAACTAAATCAACTTTGCTTTGGTTTTTAAAAAGACATTATTACAGATTTATTTGAGTAAATGCTACCACTGCTTAAGAATATTGCTAAAATAATACTATTATAACCTTGTGGAATACACTACCTGGCCAAATCTATATTAAAGCAAAGCTTTATTGGGCACCTTAATTTTACTACCCAAATAAAAAATGAATTAAGAAGACAAAAGTAACTTCCCTGACTCTTCAGGTATTACAACATAGCCTCAAAGGTCAGAAATACACACATAGAACATTTATTTATACATTAGAGCTAGTAGGTTTTGAACAGACATAGTGTAATAAAAAAAGAAAAGTATAGGAAAGGATCAGCATAATCAAAGGCACAGACAATAAAGAAAATCTCAGACCCATGAAAAGAACAATGCAAATGTGTTCCAAATACAGCCAGTATAATTACTATAGTTCACAGATTCGAATATGGTTTTACTTCTATTTCTGGCAATATGGCGGGCTAAATACCTAGAACAACTTGCTGAAAATAATAATCCAGTATATAATAAATATTTTTAAATGTTCTTAAAAAAACAATAAACTGGAAAGAACCAAAGAAAGTCTCAAGTGAAAAATTTATAATCGAAAACGACAACCCAAAGAAGTAAGCAGAACACTGAAGCTTTCACCCTGAGATCATCTGCCTAACTAAGTAAATGAAAGCTTCAATTTTCATAGACCCATCAGGTTTTACAGGTTGTAACTCCAAAGAGATAAACCTTCAGTTTAACAGGCAACCAAAAATAGTCCTCTGTCCACAACTCCAGAGGTTTGCAAGGAAACTTGCGTATCTCAAAACCTAATGCTGAATGAAGAGGAAAAATCATCACTGAGAATTCAGAACCACAAGCCAACCCTCACCAATATCCACAGGACAAATGTATACTGCCTCAGTGTTTGGAAAAGCTTCAAGTCAAAGATTAAAATTCAATATCCAGGAAAGATTTTCCCCTAGCTGTCAGTCAGAAGCAAATGGAAATCCTCTCAAAACAAAACGAAACAAACAAAAACACCACCTCCTCTTGTTTTGAAGAAAATCATCATCTCATAAACAAAAACTAAAACCAAAAGGAAAAGAGACACCATGATTGAGAACCAGCAGGAAAAAAACCAGAATTTAAAAGGACTTCTGATAGAGAAGTCAGACACAAACTATGAAATAAGTATGCTTAATATGTTTAAAGAAACTTTTAAAGCCGAGAAATATAGGTGAGTGGGACAAAAAGCATATGTGAAGCAAACCAAATGTAATTTGTAGATGTGAAATTTAAAAACCAGTGGATAAATTTAACAACACACAAATGAGAGAATTTGCAAACTGGAAAACAGATATGAAGAAATTATCTAGATTACAGGCAGCATAAAGGTCAAAGACAAAAAATAAGAAGGAAGGTTAAGAGACACAAAGTGAAAAAGTATTACTACACCTATTTGGAGTTCAAAAATGAGACACAGGTAGATGAGGGAATATTTAAAGGAATGTCAGTTGAAAATTATCCAGAACCATCCAAGCACTCTAATCTAAAAATTTAAAAATCCCAACAAAACCATACCTAGTAAACCTGCCGAAGACAAAAGCAAGGAAATGATATTAAAAGCAGCCAGAGGGAAAAGACCAATTGCCTTCAAAGGAGCAACAATTTAGACTAACAGCTGGCTTCTTATCAGTAACTATAGAAGCCTTAAATTAGACTGATGCATTTAATATGCTGAGAGAAAATTACAGAATAATGTACATAGCAAAAATAGCCATCAGGAACAAAGACAAAATAGGATATTTTTAAAAACAGAATCCAAAAGTGTTTATGCTCAGCTGTTCTTCATTAAAGTTTGATAGGATGCATTGTAAGGAGAAAGCAAGTGATCCCAGAAGGATGGCCCAAGCTCTAAGGAGAGATGATGAACATAGAAATCAATGAACACAGTAACAAAAAACAAAAACAAAAACAAAAAAAGTCTATTTGAAACTATAACAATGTGTTATACAATAAATAAGATGATTAAAATATAAAACCACCAAAAGAAAAAATACAAAACCACCAAAAAAAGCAAAAATTAACTAAGAGAGGGGTGAACAGAGTTAACACATCTCAGGCCTTTCATATGGTCCAAGAGAACAAAAGAGGTATTAATTAAATTGAGATTTTGGTAAGTTAAGCATGCATACTATTGTTACCAAAAAAACCCCATAAAAACAGAATGTTTAATTTCTTAACTCGTAGATGGAAAAACAAAAAAAATTAATCAATCTAAGAAAAAAAGAGAAACATATAAAAGAAGTAACAAATTTCAAAAGAAAATAGTATAGTATATACTACTGTATCAAGAGGAATATTAAATGTAAAAGGACTGAATGTTCCATTTAGAAGACAGATCATTTCAGAACGAATTTTTTAAAAATGAAAGCCAAATGCTGTTTAAGAAAGATACACTGGAGACTTCCACTTTCAGGAATATGTCAGAGACTTACTTTTCCCTACTCCCACTAAGTACAACTAAATAGTTGGGACATTATATATAAAACAAACATAAGATGACCCTGAAAGATGGAGGGAGGGAGGCACATCAACTAGAAATCGTGAGACCCAAGGAACAACACAGTGGTGTGTCCTCAGGTTTTCTTTTTCCTTTGTAAATCTCAGACTTGTTGCTGAAGAAGCCGGCAAGCTTAGAACACCAATAGAGGCCAAAAAAAAAAAAAGAAGAACCCCCAACAAAAACCTGCTTTCTTTAGTCAAAGGACCAAAACTAGGATCTAGTAAGAAAGAAAAATTTTAGATGACTGCTCAACTCTGAGCAACCACACCACAAAAAATACTGGAGCCCCACCCAGGGCAGCAAAGGCAGAGTGGAAAGCCTAGATATGCACCCTCACCACACTGTGTATAATGAGGGGCTCCGACCTCCCTACCCTGCAAAGGTGGTGTCAGAGAAGACCAAAGAGGGGTCTGTGACTTCATCCTTCTGAGCAGGAAGGAGTCCCACTCTGCAATGTCAACAAAGATCACATGAAAAGCCTGGATACTTCTATCCTTGTCTTGGAGTAACAACGCTCTGGGGAGGTGTCAGAGAAGTCCTTGTGGTGAGAAAAGATTTTCACCACTGCCCATCCACCTGATGTGGGGAGCAGTAATGAGTCACTTCTACCCCTCCCAGCCAGAAAGGTATCTGTGTAGACCTAACGGGAGCCAGAACTCTCACCTCTCCTGACTCAAAATTAACAAGCCAGGCCCACCCTTCACTTCCACTTCCCTGTGAGAGAGGTGTTAGAGAAGACCTGCTAAACAGGGGGCTTAAATAAAGTACAGAATCTCATAACATAATACCCAAAATGTATACATTTCAATTAAAAATTATTCACCATACCAAAAGTCAGAAGATCTTAGACTGAATGAGAGATGCATCTAAAACAGAAAAATACAGAAAACCTAAATGCAAAAAAGACAAGAGGAAAAAAGATCAAGTAAGAATTAACCAAAAGAGAGGTGGTTTGGCTATATAAACTACAAACACAAATGAACTTTAAGACAAGGAGCTCCATGTAAGATAAAATGGGTCATTTCATCTAAAAATTTCAATTGATCAGGAAGACAAAATTTTAATATTACCTAATTATACAGCCTCAAATTACCTAATAATACAGCCTCAAAACTTACAGTGTCAGAACTCTCAGAAGAAATGAAAAATAGAGAAATGCTATTTGTTAGCACAGCCAGCCTCTCTCACTGAAATCCCTGCACAACCAACTTAATTCAGCAAGCAGCCTTACTTAATTCAGGAGAAAATGAGTTATCAAGTATTGAAGAAGCTTTTTCCAAAAAGAAATATGGTTTATTGTCACATCAGTCACTTGTACACCTCTTTTCCTCTGGTGCTCTGAGGAGATGTTTTGCGATGTCAAATTGACTGCAGCCTTTCTCCTGTGGAGGCCGAGCTGGATGAACTGGGAACGAAAAGGAGCACCATGGAAAGCCAGCTGCACCTGATGCTCACGGCCGATCTCACTGCTACAGAGTAGGAGGCTTAGTGAAACTCAAAAAAAAAAAAAAAAAAAAAGCATTAGACATTTCTATGAATATGAATAACATCTGTTAAGATTATGGCTTTTCCTACAGAAAACACAACAGTAATGATTACGGAATGCTCCCATTAGAATACCCCATGAGTCAGTCACTCAGAAGCAAATAAACCTTGAACACCCAAAGTTATCTAAAGCATAATCCCTTATTACTGGTTCTTGCCATTATGCTTTCCTAAGGTTATCTAGACTCTCCTGTGAGCACTAATAAAAATATCCTAGGGGGAATCATAACTTTCCTTTCCCCGGGAGTAGCTCAAATGACAGCATTAGAGAAATGAAGGAAAGGTTCCCCTTACCAACCACTAGTCACAAAGCTACAGGAGTAAGCCCACAGTTTCCCATCACCTGATTTTAAACAGCCTCAGAGGCAAATGCTGAATGGAACGATCCTTTAACTAGCCAGCAGTGTGTTAACAGAGACAGTATGTCTAGGCAGGACATCAGAAAATCCCCCAGGTTTTTCTCTCCTGTGAAAGTATCCCTCAGTGGACAGTGTGAGGGCACAGGCTGCATGGCCTGGCAGGCTGCAGCTCTCAAACATACCACCAACAGGGGGCACCCAAAGAAAAGTCAGGACCCTAAATAGGATTGTTAGAGCTAAAATCCCCTCTCAAGGGCAGTCTTCCACAATCTACCTTTGGCTAATCACCAGGACTGTACAACGTAGAGGAAATTCATGAGATACCACATAATAAATGAAGAAAAGAGGGGATCTACCCTTGCCAGCATGATTCCAATGATAAGCAAAGTTGAAACCAAGCCTGGTAGACACGTTTCTCTCTCCCAACATCATTACCAAGAAACCACAGGAGAAACAAACGTATTGTTAAAGGGTTTTCTTTTAAGTCTAAAAGTATCGATCACATGGATTGTACGTACTCCTCTTTACAGAAAGACCTTTTATCCCAGGCTATAATCTAAAAGACCTAAAACTTCACTGCCTGCGCTGCTGGAAGCTTTTCCATTGAGCCACGTGCTTCAAAAAAACCTCTACATTTTGGTTTTCATCTTCTCAGCAGAGCAAATTATCCCATCAGCCTGTGGAGAAGTGGGAGGTTATTGTTCATGAAACTATGAAAGAGCATAACCCAACAATGCAAATGAAAAGCTTGAAGTCGGCTTCACCAGTTAAAGCTTATCCTGGAAAATACTCATTCTCGGAGAAAAGAGTAGAAAAAAATACACTGCAGCCTTTATATAGAAAGTTCTGAGAAACATATTAGCACTGTATTTAAGGGAAGCAAGAAATAGCTATTCAACTCACTATCTCCCTCCATCCTTCCAAGGCCACTTTTTAAAGACATTTTGTTGTTATGAGACAAAATGAATGTTTTCTACCTGTCTGACCTAGAGAGGTATGTTAGTCTACACTTCTCTAGCTTCTGCCTAGAACGTATTGACTGAAGGGTATAAAAAAATCACTGAAGGACAGAAGCTATCCAGTATGCAGGCAAACTCACATTTCCTACTCCTGCGTGCTCTCACAGTCATCAGTACCATCTACTTCAGGTAGCAGAGGCCTTCTGTTAAGAAGCTGATGTGCCAGCTACAAGCAATGTGCTAGGAGGAAAGTAGAGGAAAATTCATTCTGGTTTCCTGGGGAATCTCTGGGTTTTCCATGAATTCTCACTGTTTTTCAGAGACAGCGAGCAATTTATTTACTTTTAGACCACCCACATCCTGGGGTAGGTCTTACCTGGTCTATTAAATGCTTTCTGGAGAATAGTAAAAGCGAGCCTCAAGATACTAGTACATGGGGGCGCCTGGGTGGCACAGCGGTTAAGCGTCTGCCTTCGGCTCAGGGCGTGATCCCGGCGTTGTGGGATCGAGCCCCACATCAGGCTCCTCTGTTATGAGCCTGCTTCTTCCTCTCCCACTCCCCCTGCTTGTGTTCCCTCTCTCGCTGGCTGTCTCTATCTCTGTCAAATAAATAAATAAAATCTTTAAAAAAAAAAAAAAGATACTAGTACATGAATTCAGGAAGAGTCTTCACCTTTTTGAAACCAAGTGTATTGAGAAGAGTTTTGTATGTTTTGACCAATTAAGGAACAGCCAGAAACCAGGAGGCTACTTGGAGTGCCTCAATTGTTGCAGGACAGAGGAGAAAGCCATATAAGGCACACAAAACTTATAGCAGGCCCAGAAATAATGGATTCTTAGAACCCTTTCCAGGGCCACCTTAAGTTAGGTGTCTCTGAGGTCTTTCCTTACCTCCCAGGCAGCTTCCTCTTCTGCAATGCTGGTGATCATAGTTCCTAAAGTCCAGTAATGTAATTACATATTCAGATGTCTATTCCCTCTCCCCAATAGGCAGTTTACTCACAAAAGGCAACACTTGACTTTTTTGGGGGTATATCCCCAGCTTTGAGCACAGGTTCTGGTACTCAATAATCAAATGAATTAGGAGTATTTCTTTGTGGATCTCCAACCTGAAAGAACCAAAAGATCTGTTTTGGCTCCCAGGTCACTTGAGAGGGCTGATGAATAGTCATGATGAATAGTCATTAGATCCATTCTAAACACAGTTAACAACCTCAGGGGGCCTTTGGTGATACCCAGTTGTTCTATCACCTTTCCCAATCCCTGTCCTATTTCCAGCTCCCTTGTAGTAGTTTCAAACTTTTAACATTTAATCTTCTCCTAATCCCCCTAACATCAATTCCATAATCTGATTTCCAACAGATATCATAATATTCTACTAAAAAATAGACACTATCATGCACAAATTTCTTCCATTCTTTCTCTTTACCTCCTTACCTTCTTATTTAATTCTATAGTCTTCCTTTTTTCTTTTTCCTTTTCTCAGAGGAAAATGTCATATCCTTTCCAATGGGAACTGCCTATGAATGGATTCCCTTCCTTTCCCAACATCCTCTGAGATTTCTCTCCATTAGTTAGCCACCTCATCCTTGTACCTTCATTTTCTCTGTCTTCACTGAGAGCTTTGAAGACAACAGACCTTTCTAGGTATACCATCACTTTTAAGCTACATAACCACAGACAAGCTCTCTAACCTCCGTTTCCTCATCTGCAAAATGGGAATAATAATCCATGCCTCACAAGAGTTTGGGGGAGGATTAAATGAGATATTGTATATAAAGCAGTCAGTCCAATGCTTGGTCCATATCTGCTCACTCAATAAATACATATCCTTTTCCTTTCTTTCTTCCCCAACCAAAATAAAATCACTTCTAAGGACTCTGCTTCCCAGTCTTGAATACAACATCTTTCTTTTTTCCCCTTCCTTCCAAACCCTAAATTCTGTGCCCAGAGTTCCTCTCCTCTCATTCACTCCTCAGCCCACTACAATCTGGCTTCTCCCCCATCGTTCGCTCCACTAAAACATCTCTCACACATGAAACCCAGATTCCTAAATGCTTGGAGTTTCACAGATTAAAATTTTTTCTGAAAAAGCCAAAGAATGAATCATGAAACAAAAGATGGGATGAATGCATGAATAGATGATATTCTCCCTAGTTGATCTTATCTACTTTCATGGATTTAACTTTTGCCCATACTTGATTATTTCCAAGCATATCTCCTGAACTCTCTCCTAAACTCAACCACTTATGTATTCAAGAGTTTTCTAATACTTTCTATCTGGATATATCATGAGGCACAACAAAGATTTACTCAAGAATCTACCCAACTGCCCAAGTTGGAAACTCCAAAACAGCCATGAAGTCTCCTTTTTCTTACCCCGCAGAGATAGTCACAGTCTTGTCAATTCTATATTCAAACTATCTTTCAATATTAATCAAATTTCTGGAGAAGAAGGTTTTCTAAATGTTAACTATGTGTTCTAAGACTCAACCTCCAACCTCCTAAAAGTACAATCACACTAACTTAAATAATCCACATTCATTTTTTCTTTGCAACGTATATGCGTGGGCTCTCCAGTATCTCCAACCTGCCAAGGGAGAGCCTTACGTGCACTCAGAAACCACCTGCAGTTTCTGTTCCCCCCTGCATTAGCTTCTCTTAACAGATGTATCAATTAACAGTGATAATTATAAAACACCCAAAGGTAGCATCATGAGCAGGCCTCACGCCTAGAATGTCCTCTTCCAAGTTTTCCAAAGACACACACTTGGAGACATCAAGACAGTGTCATGTTTTATGCACAAATGAAAAAATGGCCTTCTACCCCACTCAGGCTTCATATTGTCTCCTGACCTGGAAGCAAAATTACTGGTACCCAGCTGTATCTCACAGCATGTTCCAGAAATTCACCCCATCATCTTTCTTACCCTTCACTCCCTAGAACTGCTATCCAGCCAAAAGGAGAAAACCAGTGGTGTTCAATTATCTCTACTGGACTAGTCAGTCATCTGGCACCTCTGACAAAGACCATCTTCTCATTCTTTGTCTAACCAATTCCTCAAGTGACAATAAATATCAGCTCTAATAAATACATGCTCCATATATGATGTGGCTCCACCCACAAGTTTCACAAACAGCCAGCTCAGAATCCTAGTTTACGTTACCTAGGATACTCTACCATGTTTACTTGAGGCATGGATACATGGAAAAGAAGAAATAGAAAATGAAAAAAAAAATTCTAAAAATCATTAGCTCCTTTGCATTAAAAAAAGAAGAGAATTAGGGGCGCCTGGGTGGCACAGCGGTTAAGCGTCTGCCTTCGGCTCAGGGCGTGATCCTGGCGTTATGGGATCGAGCCCCCACATCAGGCTCCTCCTCTGTGGGCCTGCTTCTTCCTCTCCCAGTCCCCCTGCTTGTGTTCCCTCTCTCGCTGGCTGTCTCTATCTCTGTCAAATAAATAAATAAAATCTTTAAAAAAAAAAAAAAAAGAAGAGAATTAAAGGAAATTATGTGTGTATATGTGTGTGTGTTTCCATATATACGGAAAAATATTGCAAAGGGGTCATATCTTAAAATTACAATGAATTCAAATAGATAAGAAAAACACTAAAAACTCAGGGCATGAGTGGGCAAAGAATGTGAAAAAATTATTTAAAAATATGAAATTCAAATATCTAAACAAGATGTAGGAAAATATTCAGACTATTAATGAAAAATTATAATTTAAAACAACAATATAATTTTTATCAGGTTACTAAAATTTTTTAAATGAAAGCATCCAATGATCTTAGACAAAATAATCTCCCCATATACTGCCTCTAGGAACACAACCATCCCAGAAAGTGATAAATAGCAATATGTATCAAGAGTCTTTTAAGTACTCATTTCCTTCTTACCTAGTAATTGTTCTGTGAAAATAACCCAAGAAGATAACCAGAAATGTAGATATTTATGCAAGCAAAGGGGTATTTATTTCAGTATGTTTTTAATAACCAAGAAAAAAAAAAACCAAACAAACCAGAAACATGAATGTCCACCATTAAGGAACTGATTAAATATGTTATGGTACATCTCCTGATGGAATATTATAATATATTATGGAATATCAAGCATCTGAAGTTTTGAATGATATGAAAAAATAAATATAATGTAATGTTTCCTTTAAAAGCAGAATTTACCATCTTTTATATAATATGAACTCACCTTAAAAAAATTTGTTGCCAGGGGCGCCTGGGTGGCACAGCGGTTAAGCGTCTGCCTTCAGCTCAGGGCGTGATCCCAGCATTATGGGATCGAGCCCCACATCAGGCTCTTCCGCCATGAGCCTGCTTCTTCCTCTCCCACTCCCCCTGCTTGTGTTCCCTCTCTCGCTGGCTGTCTCTATCTCTGTCAAATAAATAAATAAAAAATCTTAAAAAAAAAAATTTATTGCCAGATTTTTCTGATTTTTTCATTCCTCTGCTTAATAACTCTTATAAATCCGTAAGGTTCATAGGTTTAAAACCAACTCTTTAAACATGAGTTTACAAATCTAACCCTGTCCTCATTATCTCCTACAGTTTCCTACCCATAACTCTCTGTTTTCCCCAACCCTAAAATCTAGATTTGCTGCAATGCACACAATTTCATAGATAAGACAATCTCACATCTTGGTTCTTAGACTCCCATGCCTTTAGCCTCATCTATTAATTGATTTGAGAAATCCATATTAGGTAACCACCACATGCCATGCATTGTAGTAGGAATTTTCCATTTAAAAATAAATCACACGGGGCGCCTGGGTGGCACAGCGGTTAAGCGTCTGCCTTCGGCTCAGGGCGTGATCCCGGCGTTATGGGATCGAGCCCCACATCAGGCTCCTCTGCTATGAGCCTGCTTCTTCCTCTCCCACTCCCCCTGCTTGTGTTCCCTCTCTCGCTGGCTGTCTCTATCTCTGTCAAATAAATAAATAAAATCTTTAAAAAAAAATAAAATAAAATAAATAAAAATAAATCACACATTTTAATACATACATACATACATAAGAGGCACCTGGGTGGCTCAGTCAGTTAAGTGTCCACTCTTGATTTCAGCTCAGGTCATGATCTCAGGGTTGTGAGATCAAGCCCCATTCTCTCCCCGCCCCCAAAATAAATAAGTAAATAAATAAACAAACAAAAATAAATCACACCTTTCAACTTCCAAAATCTCGATTTAGTAAAGTCCATCAGACACATGTAAAATAGGTTCTAAAATATGTATAGGTGCTGTTATAAAATCTTACACAGATTACAAATGGGGCAGAAAAGTGGGAGGGGTCAATTTTACTAAAGGCTTGGGAAATATCTCAAAGCAGAGACACCCCAGATTCTTAAAAACATGAGCAGGTGTTCCAGTGTCCTGCCCCCCTCACCTCCTCTAGCTGCCTGATGAGATTCTATTCGTTCTTCAAGGACCAATATTCCCAGACCTCAGGAAACCATTCACATGTTACTCTTTGATCAGTCAATTGTTCAAAGCATGTTACTGTCTACCTCTTTGCCTTTGCAATGAGATTAGACGGATGTCTGCTCTCCTACTGGCCCACGCCATCCTAGATTGGCACATTCAGCATAACCTTTGTGCTACTGGCCTTTATGCAAGGATTCCTATTATTTCTAAAAGGCTTAACTTTCCAGAGGCTTTTTCTCACATTATCTTACTTGAACAGCATTGAGCAATTTAGGCATACGTGATTATTTCCATTCTATAGATAGGTAAATCAACACAAGTGGTGAAATGGCCTGCCCTGAGTTCCACAGTGAGACAGTGAACTTCAGAGCATGGGCGAGAAACAGCACAGCACAGAGCAAGGATGGCTGACTCTTGGAGGTACATTCTCCAAGGGCACTGCCCTTTCCAACCGCACATGTAGTCTATCGTTGCTTTGCCACCTTTCTTCAGTTTCTAAATTCTCTTTTATCCGCTGTTACTGCAGTACAGACTTCTGTAGAGGATGTAAATAAATGTCTTCATACCTCTGTGGGAAGGCGCCACACTTATGTAACAGAAGCCACAACAACAGAAAAAATTAAGATGACTCCAAACTTTCCTAGCAGCCCAGTTGAGGTCAGTATAAGCCATAACACTCTGGTGACTGCTCATTGCCTGACTGCCTTCTCTCAGCGGCTGTTGCTGTTTGGGATAATCACTAATTTATTATCATAGCATCCTTTAGCTATAATGACCTTTCCAATACTAGTTTTTTGTCCCCATCAATATTTATTGCATTTTACTGCAGCTATTTTCCATTAGGAAACACAAACAGAAATCAATAGTAAGATCATTTTCTAGGAGTACTATGTCCTCCAGACTGTCACTCCTTAATAAGTGATTTTTTGTAAGCCCAATATAATCTGCTGTTTCCTAAGACCTCAGTGATAAACTCAGCCCCTGCAAAATGCTTAAATTTTAAAAGTAAGCCAGTGCACTTCTCAGGGCTGTGTTTATAGTGTGAAACTTCACTTCGTGCATCTCAGCCATGCCTATCGAACTTGCTAAAAAAAGATACTGTCACCTCTCCCTTTCTGAATCAGGCAGACCCATTTAATTATTTCCCCATGAATTATTTCCTTTGTGAGAATGAGGTTAAAAGCTGCCTGGGACTAAAACAAAGCACATCTTTTCCCCCAACACCTGTGTTTCATGACATTTTACACCTTGAAAGCTACCAAATTATGTGAGATCTGCATATCTCACCAGGATCCCAATTCGGAAGTGACACAAGGGCACCTGTGCTGAGAGCTTTGGCCCAGACACCTGCGGAAGGAGCAGGACGGCCCCTGCGAGGTGAGCCTGTGCACGGCACATGGCAGGGCTGAGCACAGAGCATCTGATAACACACCAGGTGAGCCTGTGCAGCTGTCACAACATTAATATCAATAAGACGGGGTCTGCAGAGTATTTCATAAATCTGTGGGAAAAATGAGATGGAGGCACCAGTTGTCAAAGCTTATTAACCTGCCGGGATCTTTCGGATGCGTGGCTAAATAGCCATCAGCAGGGTTGTAAATTCCTCGCAGGGTTGCTGCTTCCAGGGATTTCCCTGATTTAGTGTGTGGCTTCTCTTCCTTTGTGTCTCTGTCTTTCCACCCTCTTTCCCACCCCCTCCCCACCACCATTTTCTTTTTCTTCAGTTTCAGGCCACTACTGAAATCTCCGCACTGTGGAAAGGCTTCTCCACCAACAAACAAGGAACATCTCTGCTCTGAATTTCCGCTTGTCTGTGGGAGGTAAGACTCAGAACCTGGAGGACTGGGAAGAAGACAGGTGGAGCATGAGTGGGAGACTAGCACCCAGCAGGCGCACATATGGAGACAGGTTTTTCCTCTGCACAAATTTACCATCACCTGGCACCCATACATTCCCCCGGGAACCCAGCTGGCTACACAGTGTCAGTAATGGGGCAGAATGGAGCTACCCATGTTGACCCGCCACACCCAGCCCCCTTCCTTCTGGGGCTGGCGTCCATTCCAGTATAGAACATACAGCACTAAGCTATTGAAAGTGGGCTTCCAGGCTGGGGGAAACTTCCAGCTGACCTCACTGTGTTGACCACTGAAGCCCAGTGGGACACACTACACACGTTCACCCAATGGAGCGTAAAACAAGTACTGATGAGATGTTCCCTGACTCCTTCCCTGGGCACCCAAACAGACCCCTCCTGTAACAGTCACATGAATGGCATTAAATTCCCAGCTGCTGCCCTCCGCCAGCCTGTTACGGGATCAATATTTAGTCATACTGCATGAAACCATCCTATCCTCTGGCAGGAAATTAGTACATTTTGATTTTTTTCCCTATTTTTAAATCTGTGCAAGAGAATCAGAGCAAGCTTTAGGAATAATAATTCATTACCTCCCTAAGTGCATGTCCGGGATGCAAAGCCATTCCCAAAGCCCCTAAAAAGCAATTTGGGGTAGGAAAAATGAAAAGATGGTCTAGAGAAATGACTATGTTGTTATTATGCTGCCTGACTTCCTGACTAAAATAGAAGCCGTGCCTAATGCAGTGCTGGCAGGTGAGCTAGCTGCTTCATGTCCTTTGCATTTGGGAACCTGAATTTAAACAGACTTTGGAGTCATAAGTAAAAGCTATTTCCCAAACACAATTGATGCACATCACAAGCTCCTCGCCCTCCCGAGGTCATTGTGGCTCCATGTTTATTGATGAGTGTGCTTCATCCTAATCAGTATTCAAATCAGAATGTTTGGCTTATTTTAAACGCAATTTTACATATACTGTGGTTTTAGAAGTTGTTTTAAAAATGAAACCTTTACTAACAGCACAAAAATAACAAGCATGCAGTAACAGAAGGTTTTGCAAAGACTATAGAAAAAAGGGGGGAAATGCCAGTGATTACTCAGGAAAAGTCTTTGAAAAACATTCTGTGCAGAAACAATTTCTGCTGATGTGTCAGTCTTGCAAGTTTTCTATGAGGCATCAGTGTCTCTTTAAAGAAACATTTGTCAGGAAGGGTGAGTTCGAAATGTGTCATCTTAATTATTACATGAATAACCTTCAGATTCAAAATGATTTTTTGATTCACCCACTGAGTGAAATACTTGAAAGCTAACCAAACTTTTTTTTTTAACATTACCCAGATTTTCTGCTCCTGTGACTTCCAATCCAATAGCCTAGCAACACTAGGACAGAGATAACTCTAACAGTTAAACTCTATTCTCCGAACCATGAAAAAAAATCAATAAAAAATTGTTGCTGGTGTGATGAGAGTGAGGATAAAGACTATCACCTGCACCAGTGTCACATATGAGCAGGTTAAGTCTCTTGCAGGTATCTGTGATTGTGGAAGAATACTAATGCCCTTCAAGTCCCGTCTAAAAACTGGGCAATCT
Source organism: Ailuropoda melanoleuca (assembly GCF_002007445.2). NCBI lineage: Eukaryota > Metazoa > Chordata > Mammalia > Carnivora > Ursidae > Ailuropoda > Ailuropoda melanoleuca. Next base: position 67,801,251 of record NC_048227.1, on the reverse strand, counting down.
ACAGAGAGGGAAACATATGGAGAAACAATGAAGCTGCTCCGGCCGGTTTCTCTGACTGCTGTAACCCTAACTTTACAAGTTGATGTTAACATCTGTGAAACAAAGATTGGGAAGCAATGTGAATTACACTGGTTCATTTGACTTATATGAATTACTTTAATGGAACTGGAAGGCACCAGCCATGCAGAAAACGTCTGCCTTTAGGACGCTGTAGAGCCTCTCAGCAGACAAGTGGACAGGCTTCAGGTGGGGGATCAGAACTACTGTGAACAAGTCTACCTGGTAAATTATAAAGATGCTCTGTGGCTGCTGGAAGGTGTCAGAGAGTAGGTCTATATGTGCCCGGGGAATCCTCATAGGGAGGCAGGTCAAGTATAAGGAAAAGGAATCCAACTGCAAACTAGATTCCACCATAACATCCTAGAAAGCAGAAATCGAGTCTCTAACCCAGTTTCTAAAGCTTCCATAAAACAAAAACCTAAGTGGCAGAGAAGAATCCAAATGGCAACCCACCATAGTCTAGAGGGGTGTGGAGACTGGACTGTGAAAGAGCCCTATGTTCTATTCAAAATAAGATCCAAATAGCATTGAACTCTACTGGTTTAATTTCAAAATCAATGCAAATAAGTAATATACCCTGGAACGAATCTTTACTGGTTGTAATATAAAATCATTTGAAAATTGTTTTTCATAGAATAAACTTTGGGTATTTATTCTGTGTACACTGAGGGTACCCAATTGTGGATCTGAGAAGAATTCTAACCTATCAGGACTCAGTCTTTAAGAAAAAAATGTGAGACAGATGACATATCAATGGTTTGATCTTCTCTTTAATAACATGTTTTGAAAAAAGAAGATTCCCACCATAATGTAGAAAAAGACTGCTCCAGTGATTCACAGATCAGTGTTCCTTGAGTGTCGTACTGAGACAAAAGGGGGCTAAGTAAATTATGACCAGTCTTAGGACACACAGTGGACCTTCGATTTAGAATTTAAAGTATTTATAATGATAAAACTACTAGCCTAATAAAGGCCTATAAAATATGATTAACTGTCTTTGGGGGATTTTAAGGGATTGGGACCTACAAAGAAGGCAAAATACGGTAACTTTGGTATTTGCAAAATTGTATCTAAAGAGTGTTGGATAATTTGGAATCAGTCAGTATCACCAATGATCTCCATAGGTTCCTCCTCCCCCAAACCACCCTAAATAAACAAAAAGTCTAGGTACAAAGTGTAGGATTCTTTGAAGTCCTTACCCTCACTTCCAGCTAGATTGCCTCCATAGAAGTTCTGCAACCTGCACTAGATTTTACCCAGAGCTGTTAGTAACCATAGGCAAACTGTATTCCCTTATGCTAGAGGCATCTGTTGTTATGTAAGCTATCAGCCTTAATGGCTCTTTGGTATGTATGCACATATGAATTGACGTTAAAGTTTATTCCTCCTTTTTTTGCTTACTATTAAAACACCACTCCATTGAGTTTACCTTTTTATAATTGTTTCTTTAATGTGAAAAAATTTTAATGAGATTGAACTGTTACATGTAAAGCCATGAACATTTTACATTTTAAAACACTCTGGAAGACTTGTTCCCATTTACTCTGTCACTAATGGTCCATAAGTCTGAACATTTTTCTCACACCCTTATTTCCAAAGTTTTTTATGCTCCTGACCTTTTTTTCATACATACATTGCCCATTTTTATGTCTATTTTTTTTTAAAGATTTCATTTATTTATTTTAGAGAGAGAGAAAGCACAAGTAGGCTAAGGAGCAGAAAGAGAGGAGCAGGGAGGGAGAAAGAATCTCACGCAGACTATCATGCTGAATGTAGAGCCCGATGTGGGGCTCGATCTCACAATCCTGAGATCATGACCTGCGCCAAAACAAGAATTGGGACACTTAACTGACTGAGCCACCCAGGTGCCCCATGTCTACTTTTCTGAATTGCCTGTTCATGAGCTCTATCCATTTTATTTGCAGCGATAACATTTTCTTATCGATTCCAAAACCTTTCTCTAAATTAGCAGTCCCCTTTGTCACATGCAATGCAACATTTAAATCTTTGATTTACTTAGATTTATTCTGGAGTAAAAAGAATACAACTTTATTTCTTTGTAAATGGACAAGAGTTGCTTCTAAGTCCTTTATTGAAGCCACAGTACAATATCAAGTGTTCCCAATATAATCATAAAAGTCAATTGAGGGATTAGTTGAAAATAAAGATTTCCAGGTCCCAACTGAAACCTGCATTATTAGAATCTCCACAAAAGCGGTCTGGGCATCTGTTTTTGTTTTTGTTTTTTTTTAAAGCATCTCAAATGAAACTTATGATCAAGAAAGTCAGGGAAATAAGTAGAAGAAAGATGTGAAAGTTATTTGTATCTATAAAAGACCACTCAAATGGAGGTTTATTTTAAATTATTTCTTTTACTATTTTGGAAAACCCAGGTTATGGACAATCCTAGACATAAAGATTTAAAGTTATTGCAATGTAGCAAGTGTAAGGAAACTTAAACACCATCTGAAATTTAAGTGAGCTATGGTGAGCTAGAACTGGTACATATTGGACAGGAGAGTTGACTACTAAATATTTAGGGATTTTGCAAGGTGAGTACTAAACATCACCATTATTAAAGATGATAATATATAACCTTACAAGTCAATGAATTATATTAAAACGAAGGTAGTAATACTCAAAAGTCATCAATTCTCAGTTATTTTAGAACATTTTACTATTACGTGTTCTTGAGGTTACTTACATCTATTGTAGCTGTGGTGGAAATACTACTATTGTATGTGTCTTCCCAACTCTGTGTTCAGTGATGTCACATTCGCAGCTCAAAATCAACCACAGTGTGAACATTTACAGCAAGGAAACCAGTAAATGCAGCAAGTCTTGATTTATAGTTTGCTGATTGCCTACACAAGGGTTGGCAAATGTTTTCTATAAAGGGCCATGTAACAAATAATTTAGGCTGTGCAGGCCATGTAATTTCTGTCACAACTACTCAATTCCACCACTGTTGCATGGAAGTAGCCATAGACAATAAGAAAATGAATGGACAGGGCCAGAATCTCACCCAACTCGGGTGGACCAGGTTGGACCTGAGGGTTATAATCTGCTGATCTCTAAATTACACTTAAGAAAAATGTTATTAGTCTGCTTAGGTTACCATAACAAAGACCATAGACTGGGTGGCTTAAACAACAGAAATTTACTTTCTCATAATTCTGGAGGCTGGAATGTCCAATAACAAGGCGTGGTAAGGTTCAGTTTCTGGTGAGAGTTTTCCTCCTTGTTGGTAGACAGCCACTTTTCTCTGTGTCGTCACAACATGGCCAGAGAGAGCAAGTTCTCTAGTGTCTCTTCTTTTATTGACACTGAACTTACAGTGTCAGGGACTCACCCATGTGACCTCATTTAACCTTCGTTACCCCTTATAGACCCTATCTCCAAATACAGTCACACTGAGGACTACAGGATTTTGGGCGGACACGATTCAGTACACAGTAGAAAGTAATAGAGAAAATGTTACTAATGCAGATAAAACTTAAAAGTGTGTCAGGTCTATAGCCATTACGTTGTGAGAAAATACTCTTCCAGTATTTGATCAACAAAGAAGTCACTCATGTCACTGAAGAACAAGTGAAGTTCCAATGTAGATCTTCATTGCTGCCCTTTCATCTTAGTAATTAACAGACACGCTCCTGTTAGAACTATACTCATCCATCAACTATAGTCATAGGTTGATTATAGGTATAAAAGTGTGACAAAAAATTTTTAAAGTATTTTATGATAGTTAATTGGCTGTATGAAATTCCAAATAAAGAGTATTGTATATTATATTATTAATAGTAAATTCTGTGCTATATATCCTTTAAATTGTAAAAATATAATTGTGTGTGTGTGTGTATTTGAGTGGGGAGGAGATAGTGGAGCCAGGTAAACATTTGCCAGCACACCACTTTCACAACCCGCTTATGTCATAAATAAGGAAAATGCACCGAAAGAGACACACACTGTCAGCTTCCCCCAGAGACACCTCTTGGTTTTGTCTACACGGTATCTTTCCCTAATTCTATTGGTAAGACACCCTTGATTTTCTTTTGGAAACTTGCCTCTTTAAATTCCAAGTGGTGTTGATGAGGAAATGTGGATTGCATTATCTCTTTTGACTTTTAGACCACCATCCTGAAGAAGATGCAAAGCTAGAAATATCCTCTGAACAGACAAGGAAATTGAGGCTCATGACATGCAGGTGATTTACTAGATTCCACACAGGAAATGGGTGGTAGGATTGAGCCTTGAACTCAGGTTGTCCGACCCTTTTCTTTGTACCTGACTTAGTTGCTGTGTCCTCTTGGGTCTAATGTGACATCCTATTGTCCCACCTGCCTGACTTTGATAAACTTTGCTTGCTGTGTCTACACAAAACTCATCTTACGTCTACCTGACTCTGAGCCATAGCCTCGGCCCTCCTAGTCCTCACATTCACCTCTTTCTCCCAAATCTCTCTCCTCTCTGCTCCACATGGAAACAATGTGATGATGCTGAAGAACCACGCTGCCAGCTCCCTTTCCCCAGGCTCTGAGCTGAGAGTGGGCTTCTCCCCAATGCATGTGCAGCAGCCAGTTACCCAGGCAGCAAGCCTCTGCCTTCCTGGATCCACAGCACAATGAAGCACAGAGCAGAGTCAAGGAGCCAAATCAAAAATGACCATTTTCTGATTGTATAGACGTTACCCCAAGTTTCATGCATCCCCACAACCAAGACATGCAAGAAATTCAATTCTAAGTTAGAAGAGTTGTGAAATCTGTCTTTTGAGTAAACAGCTCATAAAGTACAAAGTAAATGAGATCCTTGCTAGACAGTGACAAGGCATGCACTAATGAGAGAGGGAAGACCAAAAAGTCTTTCAGATACCCACACAATTACTGCTCTTGGGCTGATAAACTCTCAACTTGCCTAGATTTCTCTGCTGTCCTAATTGTTGATTTAGTCATTCATTCATTATATATTCATTAATATTTGTTTAAGGGTATACATATATATATTTGTTTCACACACATTTACCCAACAAAATAATATTAAAACTTATCTATGTGATAATACTGATATTTCACATTTACATGATTCATTTTCATGAGGAGGAATTGGTGAGTTGATAGATTTAAAGAAAAAATGAAGGGAACAATAAATCAGGGCAGGGAGGCAGAAGGCAAGTGAAGAAATGAGAAAGAAAATCAATATTTATTTAGCCACCATGTCCCAAGAATTGCAAGAAGCAATGACATGGGTTCAAGCCCTCACTTTGCAGTTTAATAGCCAGATGACTGCAGACTGGCTCAACGCCTCTCTAAAGCCTAGTGCCTTTAGCTATAAAGTAGAAATAACAAAAATGCCTACTTTTCAAAAGTGCAGCAAAGATTAAATGGGACAATGCATATAAAAGGTGTTTTGCAAACTGTGACACAATAAACAAATGTTAATTATGGGTTTTATCATCTGTAGTTCCTTTCCTATTACTGTGAAATTAAAGGACATGAATCATTGTCATAATCTCCTTTTTATACATTGGACATTTGAATGTGGTTGACTGACTGATTTAACCAGTGAAGAGAGAATATCAGAACTCACTCAATCTGAGAAAAAAATAACATTAGCTAAAGAGCCTGGATCAGCTTTGCATATGGACAGATACTGCTGTACTCTTGAAGAACTACAAAACTCCCATGAGTTTAAATAACTACTTCTATTTTCTGGTTCCTGCCTAAAATTTTGTTACATATTTGTCTCCTCAGGTAAAATCTCTAAGACCTCTAACATGAAAATATCTTTGAAAGGGCATCTTCTCCATCATTTCTTTTCAATCATTTGCAAGTCAGATTAATGAAGGATCAGGAAGATAATCTTGGTGAATGTGGGATGCAAGGACACTTGCATCTTAGGATGAAAAGGAGAGAAAACTCACTGGGAAGGCTGGTAACCACAAGAACAAACTGTTTACATCTCTGTTTTGCTTGCAGTTAGTTTCTAGCCCAATTTTGACTCCATTTTGTGATATTCTCCACTTTGTGAGTTTGAATACTTCCAGGAATTTCCTGAATTAAGATATATTTCTGATTTGCGTAAGATATAAACTGTAACTAAAGTTTCTGAATAAAAATGGGTATTTTCAAGTCCCCCAGTCAGAAGATACCCATTTTTTACAAAATTTTTTATGTAAAACCAGTTGAAATGAGAATAGTGCCTAAGGTTTTCAGCACAGCCGTGGTTATAAGTTGAAAACTTCAGACCTGTCACTGTTAAAAGGTTCTCACTAAGTTAAATGCACATTTTAGAACTCTTTTCTGCCCAAGCTCTGTGGAAGTTAAAACTTGAATCTATGTTCTTACAACAAATTCTACCTACTGTCATATGTATATTCGTTACTATTTTCAACTAGTAGAGGTTTTTTTTCTCAAGCAAATCACTGATTCTTTAAAATTACATACTTAGTGAGAAACACAAAGAACAAAATCCAGTGTGAAGGTACCTGATTGCCAGTCTATACAGTGTTCCTTCCGAAGTTATATACATGTGTGTACATACATGTGTGTGTGTGTATATATATATATATGCATATAAATGTATGTGTGTGCGTATATATATGTTAAAGAATATAAAAGCTTTGATATAAGAAAGTAATTAAGACTCTAGAGTCAGTCAAATCCCAGTTCTGTTTCTATGAGCTGCTTAGCATTAAAGACGTTTCTTAAATTTTCTATGTCTCCATTTACTCATCTGTAAAATGGATATAGTAACATTTATTTATAAACTTATTGTGAAGTTTAAATGAGATAATTTATATAAAACAATCTATATAGTGTCATCACATACCTGTATTTCAATAATTCAAGCTAGTATTATTACTGGAATGGAAAAAAGTAAATGATCTGGGTGGAATGCCTCACAAAATATGAACAAAAATATCTTCCAAAATAGCTACTTAATTCCTGCAGTCATGTGGAAAAAAAAAAAAGAAGAAAATATCGCTACCGTATCTTAAAATCTAAAAACCATATTTCAAATTGACAGGCTCAATCATGCACTCCTCCAACTATTCAGGATGGAACAAAAGGAGAATGTTAAACACAAGTTAAAAACAGGAGTCACGCCAACTACAACATTTTCTCAAAAAAAAATTTCTTTCAAAACTGCCAAAAAGTTTCATATGTTGATAATTATGGGAATCTCATAGATCTAGTTATCTCATATCAGAATATCTGAAAGTTAACGAATATATTTCCAGATTGTCAGAGGTAACATATATCTTTATGGCACACTATAAAGACCATTAGAACGCTGAGGATTCCTGACAGTGATTGCTTGATAAATCAGATATGTTTTTAAAGATTTCATTTATTTATTTGAGAGAGAGAGGGAGAGAGTGAGAGCACAAGTGGTGGGGAGGGGCAGAGGGAGAGGAAGAAACAGACTCCCTGCTGAGCAGGGAGCCTGACACGGGGCTTGATTCCAGGATCCTGGGATCTTGACCTGAGCTGAAGGCAGATGCTTAACTGACTGAGCCACCCAGGCGTCCCTCCCTGAGTTGTGGGATGGAGCCCCGTGTTGGGCACCCTGCTCAGTAGGAAGTCTGCTTGAGATTCTCTCTCTCCCTCTACTTCCCGCGGTGCTCTCTCTCTAAAATAAATAAATAAATCTTTTTTTAAAAAATGAAAATAATTAAAAAATACATTTACAGTACTGTATTTATTTAAAAAAAAAAAACCTCATATAAGTGGACCCACACAATTCAAACCCATGTTGTTCAAGGATCAAGTATAGATGCAATTAAGTGACTCCTGCATTTTCTAGCTCTTATTACAGTAGCAATACATGATAGTTAAAGAAAATGGAGATAAAGACCAAGAAAAAAGATTCATGATGTATGATGCCTTGATATATAGTTATACATCAATAGCTGAGTAAATTTTTTTTCAACAGGAATGGAATTATACTGTACTTGGTACTTTGTAGCACACTTTTTCAACTAACAATTATGTTATCTGTTTCTCAAGTCAATAAATGTCCTCCTACAAGCTAAATGCTCACCTTAAAAAAAAAAAAAAAAACTCGAGTTGTCTATTAGGAATATAGACCTACAAAGTATTCCAGAGATCTTCCTTCAGAAATTCTACAGTTAAAATCTCAAACAGGCAAGAATTTATAGAAGTCCAATTCTATAATGTGATGGTAGACTACAAAACAGAGCTTCTTCAACTAATGCTGATAGGCTATTCTGGCCAATTGATTACTTGAGTGCATATGAAATAGCAAAATTCAATGTCTAATAAAACAAATGTTACAACTCAAATGAGAAACATACAAGGAGTGCAGTAAAGGCTAAAGACTAGAGTCTCTCTTGCCATCCCAGTTATCTAGTCACTGAGTTAATTTTATTTCCAACATAATTCTTAGATTTTCTTCTGCTTCCCACTGTCATTGCCTGTGCTCTTTTTTGTCTCTAGCATCTCTCACCTGGAGTGAGATACAAGAATGTGTAAGGATGTAAGGAGGTAGGCCACCTTTTCTTTCCTGTCCCCTTCCTCCAATCTTGCTAGGCTATCCATCTAAAATGAAAATTAGAGCCGCTCGAAATCCTTGAATGGTTCTCAGAGCCTTTGGGATAAAGGACAAACCACCTCAAATGGCAGCTAAGGTCATCATCTCCCATCATCCCAACCCCAACTCCTCCCACACACCTGCCTTGTAGGCAATACTGAATGTCTCTAATGTTCAGAACATGCCCTGTTGACTCACTCCTCTCCTCTCTATCTTGGTATACGTAATTCTCTCTGCCTGAAATGTCTATATAAAAACTCCTACTCACCTTTCCTTCAAATTTCAATTCAAATGTTCCCTCTTTTTCTTACCTGTTCTTTTCTCTCTGCTCTCATTTCATTTTGAATATGTCCATGAGAGCTGCTTCTCTTATTTGTTTGCCAGTCTGCATCATAGTATACTGTAAAGTCCTCCCATCCTTGGTATCAAGGGTGGTATGTATTTCCCTTGCAAGCAGTGGCTGGCCTATAGAAATTCAAGGAAGGAAAGAAGGAATGAAAAAAGGAAGAGAGACAAGAAAAGAGGGTAAGGGGGTTAAAATATGCTTGCAAAACTAGAGGATTATTTTTTTTTATCAAAGGCATCTTTTTGAACTAAGAAAAAAGATGGATAAATGGGTGGATGAATAGATGATAGAGAAATGGTAACAGGTAGGTAGGTAGATAAAAAGATAATAAATAGATGACAAACAGAATGAAAAGCCCTGATACAATCTTGAGTATCAGGATCTCAGGGCTAAATGTCACTTTATTGACCTTTCAGAATTTATCAGTGAAAATCTCTAAAACTTCATACATTGATCTTTTATTTAAAGATAAAGAAAGGATATATTTCAAAAAACAAATAGAAAAAATATCTCCAGAGTGCTTTGGAATGGGAATGAAACTGATCATCTCTAATGAATCAAAGTAAATAAAGTTTAGAATTTTAACAACAGATAGAATCTGATAAGGGATTATTTCACTTTGATTGAGGTGTATTATTTATCCTCTGTATCTTTTCCTCTGAGGAGCAGAATTGGGGACAAAAATGGTAACTGCATCTTTCGCAAGCCTAGAATGGTTGTAGGAGCACTGCTCCATGTTGAGAAACTAGCCTGGATTTGTGAAGGGAGCTTGTCAATAGATAAAGGATTCTACCCTTCTTTCTATTTCACAGAATTTCTCCTACTATTAGGATCTGACTTGGCTGAATTGTAAGGACATGTTATATATCTTAATAATGCTCTTTCCTAACATTTTGTTTACTATAAGGAAATAACTCGAAGCATTTTAGCCTACCTTGAATTCTGAACTTTATTATTCTGAACTTTTAAATTTAACTTCAGATGTTTCATAGATATATGTAGGAGAATATCATGATGATGTAAGCTCTATTTCTAAAGATTTGAATATTCAGTTCAAGTCTATAAATATGGTATCTGGATTTAAGAAGTTTACAATCTAGGAGGAGAGATAAGGCATATACATAAATCACAGTAATGAATGAAAAAAGTAGAATCCATATAATAATAGAGATATAAACACATGTAGTATAGGACCATAGAAAGAGAACAATTCATTCTACCTGGAAAGATCATAATTATGCACAAAAATTTATGTGGAAGAAGACTGTGATTCATTCTGTAAAATTTCACAACCTGATTTATATGTCAAGACAACAAGCTCCTATCATAGCTCTTTGTGTCTAGGACTCAACTGAGATATTTCTTCCATAAATTTGGTTTGGGTATAAGATGGCACGTCAGTTGGATGGATGCAGACAGCTCCATACATCATCCTCTCTTCCCCATCTGGGTCTATATGCATGGGGGTTTGAGTTTTGTAGCTAGAGAAAGGGGGGAAAATGTTTGTCTTATGGGAGAGGGGAGAAAGGAGAGGAGAATGGCAATTATAGCGTATTTACAGCCTGCCTGGTCTGTGGATTGATTTTAAATTACATTTAACAAAAAGAGAGTCAGAACCCTCTTAACTGTTTTTCCTTAGAGACTTAACTGAGATTCCGGGCAAGTGGTAACCATGAAAACCCGAAAGAATCTTTCAAGAGTAGCTATGGACATAAGTAGAGATGCTTTAAGTCCTGAAGTTTAAAAACAAATAACCTGGAGTCTATAAGAATGCCATTCTGCACCTTACTCCCTCTCTTTCTGCACCCATCAGTTGGTTCCGCCTTGCACAGAACAAGCTGCAGGCTCACCTTAAATATAAATAGTGGTGTTTTCAGGGAAAGAAGGAAACAGCAGCAACTCTTTGCCTAGTGAATGCTATAGAGCTAGAGAAGATTAGGCAGGATGCCACACTGGTGCTCCAGCTGACTGAATGACTAAAGCTCCCTGCCAAACCCTGCTCTAGAGATGCTGGAAATTGCTCCAAAGCCCTTTAGAGATTGCTAGTTCTGGTACTTAGGTCAGGGACTCAAGCCTTCTTTTGTAGACATATGTCCCTGAGGTATGGGACACCAGTCTGACCTCAGAGTCAGGCAGACCTAGGTTCAAATCTCATTTCTAACATCAATTAGCTAAAAGCTTGAGGTCTTAGCTAATTTAAACTTCCTTGGTTTTCTCAACTATACAATGGGGATAGCCACATTGAAATACCCACATTGAAGGACTACTGTCAAAATTAAATGATACATATATAATATCTAGATAACTTCTGACACAGGAAAAAAAGATTCATTAAGGCATAGCTAGTCTTATCATTGGCATTATTGTTTAATAAACATGCTAATAGTCATTAGTTATAAAATAATTGCATCTACTCATGCCGACGTTTTAACGCATAAAGCATAGATTTTTAGAGGTGAAAGCTAACCTTTCAATTATCTCATCTAGCCCTTTATTCTGCAAATTAAGAAAATGTGGCCCAGAACAGCTACAAAGTTTCCCAGAGTCGTAATTGGTAGAAGAGCAGAGTAAGAACTCAAGGAGTCTATTGTGCTTTCTATTCCAGGTTTTCTGCCTCTTATTCTAAAAGATAAATCAGCTTTTAATGTATCTTTCACACTTAGAAACCATGAATTTTTGTGAACAAAATAAATCCAGGACCCCATGTGGCTCAGCTTCAACTCAAAGTCACATTCAAAGCAGCACAGCCCAGCAACTAAATGTAATTTAAAAGGAATTGCAGTCTGTACTTGTATATCAAATACAATTTTTGTGATTTAATTTATAACCCACAGCAATATTATTTTTTCTCCTCTTGCATTGCAACCATTCTCTATCGTTTTACCCACCAATCCAGAAAAGCTTTTAATGCTATGACCAAGATTCTCCAGGCACTTTACCCTTCTATTTTACCTCTCCCTTTCACTTCCTCATCCCCGCCNCCGCCCTTCGACAGCCACAGGCGCCCTTCACATTGGGCATTCCCGGTACATCCTCTCTACCCACTTCCCCTCAAAGTGACTGTCTTTCTCATGAGACGTTCTTGTGAGGACTTTCTGGTGAGTTGTTTACCTCATCACTATTTCAAATTTTAGCTGTTACATAAAACTAGAAGTTTCACCTTATGTTTCTAAAAAATATATACTTCAGATTATATATAGAATATAACTAGATATAACTAGATATAACAGGTATAACTAGAAAACAATATTTTGTGTTGAGCTTTTAGCAATAGAGTACAATTACCCACATACTGCCATACTACTGGTGAAAGAAAATCTCTGAAAGGGTACTCCTCTTCATTTGAATTTACTTCTTTGGAAGGAATCCACAAAAACTAGTGAGAAAAAAAGTCAGCCACTTAGGTAAATGAATCAAACTGTAAATCAATGGGTTTGCCACTGCTGTTCTTACATCATCCTTACATCCCGGCCTCTTGTTACTTATGGTACTTTAAATACAGTGCTATAAACTATATGTTTTATATATATATATATATATATATATATCAATGTAAAACAGTAACGCTGGACTAACAATAGGGCAATTATAACACACAGAATATCATATTCAGATCAGAATAAAATTATCAGAGGAAGCTCCTTCTCTCTCAGTTCAAATCAAACTTAAGCTTAGTCTACTGCCAGGCAGCTCAGAGGATGAGACACAGAAGCTGCTGGAGGGTCTAGCTAGCCTCTTTGGTGGTACTCTTTTTCTTTGAATATATAGATATTCATACCACTTGTTGGGCCTATAATTTTAGTTTCTTGTAAGAGTTTAATCTTCCACTTAAGACTCTAAAAACTCATGTTATAGAGCTCTCAGCCAGGTCCATATGACTAGTACACATAATACCTAGCCCTCTTTTATACCAACAAAATTTTCAAACTCCTATTTACATTTACTGAAAATGAAAAATACTAGTTAGAACACTCAGTATGCAGATTAATAATGATTTGCTTATTAACTTTTACAAACAATTGAATGCAATGTTTCTCCTTAAGAATATTTCAATATTCTTTAGTTTTCAAGTTGATAAAAATACTGCCCATGAGTACTGAACTTCTTAAGTGATAATGTACAGTCTTATACCCATTAACTTTTCAACAAGCTTAATGAAAATTACAGCAAAACTGATGGAGGGGCAGTGGCTTGAAAACTGCATTTCTTCTACCTAAAATATTTACATTTACATGCATACTAGCAAATGTTCTGAATTACTTAGAAAATCCATACGTTAGTTATTAACAAAGTTCTTTTCACCTTATAAACATCCATTTCACTAAATGATACACATGTTATTACTAAGTACCATATGCACATAATGACTAAATACTCTAGGTATTCTGATGAAGGAAAACTCATTTATCCCTTATATATTTTATAGCTTCTAAAGGGAAAATAAAAAACAGTCCATGCAAAAGGGAAAAAAGCCATGAGAGGAAAAACAATAGTAGAGAATGAAGCTGATGCTAAGCCTTCTGACCTACTAATGGATTCTTGAAGAAAGACTGAGGAGATTAATTCTGTGGAGCTCTGAGCTGTTACCCGTTGAACGCTCTCATTGTGGAGTAATGGGAGTTATTTTCTCACTAAATGTGTTGCCAAAAGTCAAGATCACTAAAATTTATTCAACCATTCCCCATGAACAATTTATAATTGTTCCAGTATGGACTCCCTCCTTCTCCACGGCCTGTTCATTTACCTCCTCCTTCTCCCTCCACGGTTCTACTTCTTTGTGAACACAGCTCATTGACGTTTGAAAATGTCCTAAGCAGGAATAGCCATGGGATTATGAAGCCAAAGCAAGAAGGAAAACAAAAAGGAAACCCCATTTCAACCATCATGCTGACAGCTTCAAGCCCAGTGCTGCCTGACCACAGTGCTCAAAAATGCAAAATGGTAATCATGAGGCATTATAGTAGTACTATTACTTGATAATTATCAAGTTAGAGGTGTGCACTATTAGACATGGGAATTAAATGCTTGTGAGTTCTGAGATTTTCACTTTCAATGGTTTCTTTTTTTTTTAATCTTACCCATGGATTAACTTTTAATAATGAAAAATAGATGGATAAACTAGATATATTATAGATATAATAAATCTACATCCATTTTGCACCCAAGAATGATGTCAAAATGCTTCTATTAATAAAAACAAAACAATTACATTTACTAAATCAAAGACAAAGTAATAACGAAGAAGAAATGGAAGTGAAATTGGAAATAATAAAGTTCACAATAATAATAATCAGATAAATATCTGGAAATTTTCTGTAGTGTAATGTTAACAATAAAATGAGGTCTATTATGTTCTAAGGGTAATCGTGGAGTTGCTTGTTATCACAGTAATTCTCCTGCCCATACAATTACAAACTGTAAATGAAGTATAAAATGCAACTGTGTAAAGGCACTGGAGAGTAACCAAAATCAGATTGAAACTGGAGAGGATTCAACTCTTGAGAGAAAGGAAGCAGACTAAGTAAGATCATATTTGTTTAGCCAAACAGCACTACTTTCCCTAAGGGTATTCCCCAACCAGGTACAGAAATAGAGATCAAGGAGAAGCCTGTACTCTTATTGCCCTGGGAAGTCAGAGGACATACTGAGAGCCACAGAAATTAAGGGAACCATAGTGGAAAATACCAAAATCCCTGCAGAAACTCCCCTCAGATCCTTGGTTGACTCCAGTACAGCTCATGAGACAGCAGGACTCTAAAAAGCCCAGGAGAGTTATCAACAGTTGAAGGTCTGATAAAGCTGAACAAAAATTTTTGCAGCTTCCTATAGCAAGAGGAACACTGGAGTTCATGTCTTGCTAAGTTCAAGTAACTTCCCATTGAAACAAAAATGAACCATGACTTAAGAGTCAACAGCAAAATCAAAATAAAAGATCTACCTAACAAAGCCTAAAGCCAAGCCGCCATCATCCTAATGTAATCTCTCATAGTTTAGCTGCCTGCTAGAACAAAACTCAATCCGTTCAGAGAAAAATACTATCTGGAGTCCCCACAACATATCATTCCAAAGAAAACAGAATGAAGGATTTACTAAAAATAAGAGACAAAAATCAACAAAATAAAAAATGAAAAAGAAATCAGAAACTCAAATGGGTTAATTAGTTCTTTGAAAACTCTAATAAAATTATTAATTGATAAAATAACCCCTACCTAATCTAAAAAAAGGCGGCAAAACATAAAAATTATCAATATCGAGAATGAAAGAGAAGCTATCACTGAAGACCCTGAAGATCTAAAAAGATCATAAAGAAAAATTATGAAAATTAAACAATCTAGACAAATTGTCAAATTTCTTAGAAAATTTAAGTTATCAAAACTAAGAACAAGAAGAAACAGTAAACCTAAATAGTCTCAAACCAACTAAAGTAATTGTATTCATAATCCAAAATCTTTCCATAAAGAAATTTCAGGCTACATAGTATTATTGGAAAACTATATTAAACTTTTTAAGGAAGAAACGATAACAACTTTATGTAATTTCAGAAAAGAGAAGGGTAGGGAAGACTCAACAAATCATTTTATGAGATAAGCACAATCCTGATACAATTTTTTTTAAATGATCAATAGAACTGTGAGTTTAGTTCATGGTTTTTACTTGTTTTCGAGGTTTTATATTTTTGTTTGTTTGTTTTTGCCTATGGATATCCAATTACAGTTGACCCTTAAACAGTACAGGGGTTAGGGGTGCTGACCTCTGTGCAGACGAACATCCATGCATAACATTTGACTCCACAAAAACTTAACTACTAATAGCCTTCTGCTGACCTAAAGCCTTACTGATAACACGAACAGTCGATCAACAAATATTTTGTATAGTACATGTATTATATACTACATTCTTATAATAAATAAGCTAGAAAAAAGAAAATGTTAAGAAAATAATTTAAAAAAAATGCACTACGTATTATACTGTATTTATCAAAAAAAGAAAAAATTCTGTGCACAAGTAGACCCGCATAGTTCCAACTTGTGTTGTTCAAGGGTCAACTGTACTGCAACAGCATGTTGAAGTCTGTCTTTTCTCCACTGAATTGCTTTCGCACCTTTGTGAAAAATCAGTTGTGCATTTTTGTGTGGATCTATTCCTGGATTCTCTATTCTGCTCCATTGATCTGTGTGTCTATCCCTCCACGAAACCCATGTGGTCTTGATTATAATAGCAATATAGAATTCAATATTGAATTTCTCCCACTTTATTCTTCTATTTCAAGATTGTTTTCACTAATACTAAGGACTTTGTCTTTCCATGTAACTTTTAGAAAAAGCTTGTCTGTGTTTTCAAAAAACCTTGCTTGGATCTCGATAGGAATCTCATGAGCCCTATGATTAATGTGAGGAAAACTGACATCTTCATTACGTTGAGGCTTCCAGTCCATAAACATAATATTTATCTAGATAATTGATTTATTTAGGTCTTCTTTAATTTCTTTCATGAGCATTTTGTAATTTTTAGCATACAGATCCTATAGACATTTTATTAAGTTTATAACTAATATTTCATTTTCTTTGGGCTGATTGAAAATGGAATTATATTTTTAATTTTAATTTCCATATAGCCATTATTGATATATAGACTATGACTGATTTCTTGTATCCTATGAAATTGATGAACTAACTTATTAATTATAGGAAATTGTATGTTGATTAATTGGGATTTTCCTCAAAGACAATCATGTTTTCTACCAATACAGATAAACTAGTTTCTTCTTTTCCAATCTGTGTCTTTTTCTTCTTTTTCTTGCCTTACTGCAGTGGCTAGAACTACCAGCACTATGTTGAAAAAAAGTGGTAAAAGCAGACATCCTTGTCTTCATCTTCACCTTAGAGAGAAAGCATTCAGGCTTTCTCCATTAAGTGTGATGTTAACTATAGGTTTTTCATAGATAGCATTTATCAGTCTGAGGAAGTTCATCTGTATTCCTAGCTTGCTAAAAGTCTTTATCATTAATGTTGAATATTGTCAAATATTTTTCCACATCAATTGATATATTCATATGATTTGTCTTTTGTAGCCTGTTGATAGGGTAGATTACACTGATTGATTTCAAGTGTTTAACTAGCCTTGTATTCCTGGAAAAAAATCCCATTTGTTCAAATTATATAACTCTTTTCTTACATTGCTAGATTTGATTCATTAATATTCCATTGAAGATTTTTATGTCTAAATTCATGGAAGACATTGCATCTGTAGGGATTTTTGGGGGGGGTACTATCTGTCTGTTTTGGTACTCTTTGTCTGATTTGGGTATCAAGAGGAGACTAAGCCTCATAAAATGAGTGAAAAGATTTCTCTTTTCTTTATTTTCTGGGATAAATTATGTAAAAATTGTTGCCAATTCTTTAAAATTTTGGTAGAATTCTCCAGTGAAACCAGCTGAGCCAAATTTATTTTTCAGAAGATTTTAGTTACAAATTCAATTTCTCTGATGGTGATAGGACCATTCAGCTTATTTTTTTCATCCTGATTGAAGTTTGATAGTTCGCAGTTTTTGGAATTTTTGGTCTCTTTCTTCTAAGTCGTCAAATTTATGAGCATAAAGCTATTCATAGTATTCCTTTATTATCCTTTTAATGTCTGCAGGATCTGTCGTTATATCACATATTTTATTCCTGAAATGGATGGTTTTGTTAGTCCTGCTAGAAAGTTATCAATTTCATTTTTTTTTAAGAAGCATCTTTTATTTCATTGATTGTCTATTGTTTTTCTGTTTTCGATTTCACTTATTTCTTATCTTTCCACTTTGCTTTGGGTTTATTTTGCTCTTCTTTTTCCTGTTTTCAGAGGTAGAAATTTAGATTATTAATTTCGGACCCTTCTTTTTTTTTCTAATGCAAGCATTCAGTACTAGAAATTTCCCCCTCATCGTCAGTTGCATCTCAAATATTTCGATATTTTGTGTTTAAATTTTAGTCAGTTTTATGTTGTTTTCTATTTTCTTTGAGACTCCTTCTTTGATCCACAGATTATTTAGAGTTGTGTTGTTTCATTTCCACATGTTTGAAGAGTTTCCTATTATCTGTTATTGATAACTAGTTTGCTTTGATTATGGTCAGAGAATAAACTGTAATTTCAATTCTTTTAAATCTGTGAAGGTTTGTTTTATGGCAGAGGATATGGTCTATCTTGATAAATGTTCCAAGGCCATTTGGAAAAAAAAATGTATTGTGCCATTTTGGGTAAAGCATCCTATATATGCCAAATAAACCCTCTAGGTTGACTTTATTGCACAGCTCTTCTATATCCTCGCTGACTTTCTATTTAGTAAGTCTACCAACTGCTGAGAGTAAAGTTTTTGACTCCACAGCTATAATTGTGGTTTTGTCTATTTGGTCCTATAAGTTCTACAGTTTTTCCTTCATGTATTTTGAAATTCTATCATTTGATGTATATACAGTTAGGATTGTTATGTCCTCCTGGTGGATTGATCCTTTCATCATTATGTAATGTCTTCTTAGTCCATAAGAATTTTCTTTGCTCTAAAGTCTATCTGAGGGGCCCCTGGGTGGCTCAGTCAGTTAAGTGTCTGACTCTTCATTTCAGTTCAAGTCATGATCTCAGGGTCATGGGATTGAGCCACATGTCAGGCTCTGCACTCAGCACAAAGTCTGCTAGAGATTCTCTCCCTCTCCCTCCCCTACCAAAATAAACAACATCTTTAAAGATAAATAAATAAAGTCTATCTGATATTAAAACAGCCATTCTTGGCTTTTTTAAGTATTTGCATGGTACACTTTTCTATTCTTTACTTTCAACCTACTTATGAGGTTGTATTGAAGTGAGCTTCTTAGAAAGTGATTGTTGAATCATTTTTGTTTGGTTTTTGTTTTTAAGTCCACTACCAATTTCTGCTTTTTAAGTGGTGTATTTAGATCACTTACTTTAAAGGTAACTGTCTTAGTTTAGGCTGCTGTAACAAAAATACCACACACTGAGTGGCCTAAACAACAAACATTTATTTCACACAGTTCTGGAGGAAGTCCAAGATCAAGGCACTGGCAGATCTAGTGTCTGAAGAGAATCTGCTTCCTGATTTGCTGAAGGCCATCTTCTTATTGTATCCTCATATGACAGAAAGAGAGAAAAGGATAGCTCTCTTCATCTCATAAGGACCCTAATCACATCATGGGGATTCCATAAACATTCAGTCCACAGCAGTATCATTGACATGTTTGGGCTTAAGTCTTCCTTTTTTTTTCTGTTTGCTTCTTTTGTTGCTTTTTTCTTATCTTTCAGTAAGTTATTTGAACGTACTTGAGGATTTCATTTTTTTTAAAGATTTATTTATTTGAGAGAGAGAGAGTGCACATGCACGCTCAAAGGGGAGGGCAGAAGGAGAGAGAGAAACCTAAGCAGACTCCATGCTGAGCACAGAGCCCAGTGTGGAAACTGATCTCAGGACCCAAGATCACAACCAAAGCCAAGAGTTCTTTGCTTAACCGACTGTGCCACCCAGGCACCCCCTTTTAGGTTTCATTTTGATTTATTTTTATTTTTTGAGTATATAAACTTTGTATACTTTTCTTAGTGGTTGCTCTAGGTATTTCAATATACATACATGACCGATCATAGTTGAATAATATTAACATTTTACCATTTCAAATCAAATGTAGAAACATACTTCTATCTAAGTCTCTTTATCCTTCCTACTGTTTAAATGTAATTGTCTTAAGTATTTTCCTCTACATATATTGAGCACCAGATCAGTTGGCATTATGACTTTTGATTCAACTCTCAAATATGACTTAAGAAACTCACTAGAACTAGGATAGCCTATTATATTTACCTCTATTTGTATCCATTCTGATGTTTGTCTTTCCTTTGGGAATTTTCAAACCTTCTATCATATTTCTATTTTAAAAACTTCCTGGGGCACCTGGGTGGCTCAGTCGTTGAAGCATCTGCCTACGGCTTGAGGCGTGATCAGGGGGTCCTGGGATCAAGACCCACATCGGGCTCCCTGCTCCACTGGAAACCTGCTTCTTCCTCTCCCACTCCCCCTGCTTGTGTTCCCTCTCTCACTGGCTGTCTCTCTCTCTCTGTCAAATAAATAAATAAAATCTTTAAAAAAAAAAAAAAGGACTTCCTTTAGTCATTCTTAAAGGTTGGTCTGCTAGCAATGAATTCTCTTAGGTTTCTTTCATTCAAGATTGTCATTTCTCCTCCATTTCAAAAGGATACTTTTCCAGGACATAAAATTCATGGATGATATCTTTTTTTCCTTTGAGTACTTGAAAAATGTTATGCCACTCCCTTCTGCCCTCTATGGTATCAGATGAGAAATTCACTATCATTCAAATTTCGTATCTCCCTGTAAGTCATATGTTGTTTCTCTCAGGCTGCTTTCAAGATTTTTTTTATGCCTTTAGTTTGTAGGATTTCAGATATGAGGTGTCTGGGCATGTATTTCTTTGGGTTTATCCAATTTGGGGTTGTTTATATCCACAGGCTTATGTCTTTGGGCAAATCTGGGGAAATGTCAGCCTTTGTTTCTCCAACTAACTTTTCAGGTTCACTCTTTCCTCATTCTAGGAATTGTATGATACAAATGTTATCTCTATTGCTATTGTCCCACTGGTCCCTGAAATTCTGTTTTTGTTTTTTCTTTTTCAGTCTATTTTCTCTCTATTGTTCAGATTAGGTAATTTCTATTGATCTGTACTTAAATTCTCTGAGTCTATACTCTGTCATCTCTACTATTAAGGCTACCCAGGTAGTTTTTATTTTGTGTATTATATTTGTCAGTTCTATAATTGCCATTTGTTTTTTTCTCAGAATTTCTATTTCTTTGCTGAGATTTCCAAAATTTTTTTCATTTGTTTCAAGAATTCATAGTTACTTGTTGAAACATTTTTATTCTGCTTCAAAATCCTTGTTAAATAATTCCAAATCTGATTCATCTCATTGTGCCTATAGAATTTTTTTCTCATTCATGTTATTTTCCTGATTCTTGATATGATGAGTAATTTCTTTATACCCTAGACATTTTAGATATTATACTATGAGCCTCTGGATCTTATTGCATCTTCTTTCAGCAGGTAGCCTCCCTTTTTAAGTACAGTGTAAAGGCTATGTCACTGTGTATGATCAGCTTTCCTCTGGCCCCTGCCAATACCATCCCAGTCAAAATATAGCACTGACTTGCACTGCCATTTTGGCTCTGAATAAGGTTATAAGATCACCACCTCTGTTGGCCCCACTGCCACTACAGAGAGAATAAACAGAGGGTTGACTCACACTTCTTTGTTACTACATGGTGGGGTCAAAAACTCAACTCCGCATTGGGTCCCACTGACACTAAGGGAAGGGATGGAAAAGCAAGGTGCCAAATAGTCTTAACCTGCTGCCACCTCTTTCCACACCCTACCAGACCCTGCCGATATACCCTGACAGAGGGGAATCAGAGCATAATCTGCTCCACCAAGTGAGGAATGCAAGATCTTCTTCCCTGAGCCTCACTGATACTACCCTGGCAGGAGAATAAGAGGACTGACTACATCTGCCAGGCAGGAAATGGAAGATCAGCTGTCCTTCCATTCTGCCAATAATATACCAATAGTGGAATTAGATACATATCTGCTGCCTGCTTCCAATGGGTAGAGAGGGAAGAACAGCTCCCAACTGGGTCCCACCAATACCACATAGTAGGGGAATCAGAGTGTGCTGCCTACTTCCCAGGACAGAGGGTAGGAAGTGGTGATGGAAAACCAACTCTCAATGGTCCCAGCTGAAACTGTGAAAGGCAGTGAGGTGGTTTTTCCACTGGTCTTGGGCCAGAATAGGGCAAGTATTGCCAAAAGATTTTCTGTTGTTAGACCACACTCTTTCAATCCTTTGCCTAAAGGGAAAACGTTTCCTTGGAGCCATTTTTATCTCTGTGCATTGCTAGTTCTATGTTGGAGGCTTCTGCACTGCTCTGACACATATGGGAAGCAATGAGCAAATCCATGGAACTCACGACCATGTCATTCCTAAGGTCCTGAGGTCCCTATGTTGCACACTTTCTTATTTCCACCTTTACGTTTTCCTATACTTGTTATTGTAAAATATCTAGAGTTTTTTTAGTTTTAAGAAGGATAATACATGAGTAATGATGGGGCTACTCCATTTTTTGGTAGAACCAGAGAAATTTTTTGTCCTGGAAGGACCAGAAGCATGCCCTTCAATTTTTTTATATAACAATTTTATTGAGATACAATTGAATACAATATACCATAAAATTCACCCATTTAAAGTGCATAATTCAGGGTGCCTGGGTAGCTCAGTTGGTTAAGCATCTGCCTTCAGCTCAGGTCATGATCTCAGGGTCCTGGGATCGAGCCCTGCACCTGGCTCCCTGCTCAGCTGAGAGCCTGCTTGTCCTTCTCCCTCTGCTCCTCACCCCTGCTCATGCTCTCTCAAATAAATAAATAAAATCTTTTTTTTAAAGAGCATAATTCAATGGTTTTTAGCACAATAGAGGTAGGCAACTATCAGCACAATTTTCAAACATTTTCAGCACCTCAAAAAGAAACCCTGTATTTATTAGTAGTCCCTCCCCATTTCCCCCAAACCTCCCCAGTCTAGGCAACCACAAATTTACTTTCTGTCTCTAAAAGTATTTGTCTATTCTGGACATCTCATGTGAATGGAATAATACGAAGTCAGTCTTTAGTAACTGATTTCTTTGACTTGACATAATGTTTTCAAGGTTTACATTGGTATAATATGTATCAGTACTTCATTCCCCTTTATGGCTAAATAACATTCCATTGTATGAATACATTACACATTGTTTAGCCATTCATCAGTTGAAGAACATGTGGATTCTTTCCATTTTTTGGCTATTTACTAATAATGCTACTGTGAACATCTATGTACAGATTTTGTTTGTGGACATATGTTTTCATTTCTCTTGGGCATATATCTAGGAGCAGAATTGCTGGGTCTTATGATAACTCTACGTTTATTCTTTAGAGGAAGTGTCAGACTTTTTTTCCAAAGTGCACTTTCTACATTCCCACCAGTGATACATGAAAGCTGTAATTTCTCACATCCTCCCTAACACTTAGATGTCTTTTTTTTAGTAGAGCCATACATCCTGGTATATGGTTTTGATTTTCGTTTCCCTGATGGCTAATAATATTGAGAATACTTTCACATGCTTATTAGCAATTTGTACATCTTATTTGGAGAAATGTCTGTTCAAATCCTTTGCTCATTTTTTAAAAATAGAGTTATTTGTCTCTTTATAATTGAGTTGTAAGATTCTCTATACATTCTGCATATAAGCTCCTTATCAAATATATGATTTTATATATATGATATGTGATTCTATGAATGCCTTTTTTGCTTTCTTAATAGTATCCTTTGAACAACAAAAGTCTTTACTTTTGAAGTCCAACTTTCCTTCAATTTTTAAAAAGCAAGTAATGCTTGCTTTTTCTTAGTAGTATATGTAGTATGTATTTTCTCGTCTCTTCTTATATTATTTGTTGAGTAGGTCTCTAGAAAAAATCAGAACATTCCTTAAATATTTTCTAATAAAAGAAATTAACCACTTCTCCTTGCTCTATTAAGCTCTTTAAAGAGCATCTGTTTGGTGCAAACCTTATGACTCTTATACCGATACATGGTCTGTGTGATGTTTTTTATTGTTATTTTATTATTTTGTTTGCTTTTTCCTTTTAACAGTTTAAGGATTATCTACAAACATTTTGGTCCATGTATATACTGTGTCATGAATATAAATTTCAACTATCATATGAGATACCGAAGAAAAAAGGATGAGAAATGCATTAATTGGGGTTCTCCAGAGAAACAGAACTGATACAATACATAGAGATACATATGAGAGGAGATTTATTATAGGCATTGGCTCACACAGTGTTGGAGGCCAGGAAGTCCCACCACCTGTCATCTGCAAGCTGGAGAACCAGGCAAGCCAGCAGTGAGGTATAACTCAGTCTGAGTCCAAAGGCCTGAGAATTGGGGGACTGATGATATAAATCTAGTCTGATTTTGAAAGCCTGAGAACCACAAAACACTGTTCTCAAAACACTGATGTCTGAGGGCAGAAGATGGATGTCTCCGCTCAAGCAGAAGGAGAGAGAATTTACCCTTCCTCTACCTTTGTTCCATTCCAGCAAGGGGCTGTATCATCCCCACCACAATGGTGAGGTCTATCTTCTGCACTCAGTCTGCTGACTCAACTGCTAATCTCTTCCAGACACAGCCTCACACACATTGCAGAAATTACTTTCTGAGCACCCATTGGCCCATTATGTTGACAAATGAAATTAACCATAATAAGAAACTTGCTTATGGTCATCACAGTTGTTTGTATTTAGAAAAGGACCAAAATCTTGGCACTAAAGTCACACTCTATCTGAGCTAAATCTGGAGTTCAGGCTCTGAGAAATTCTCTGTAGGTGTCATGGATGCCATCTTCTGTGTGACACGAGGCCTCTGCTAAAATCTTCCTATGAATCATGGTGAGCTACCAAACCACACAGCATTAACAGTTCTCTGTCACAACAGAGATAATGAATTCTGAAAATAGTAAAGGAAGGTGATCAATATTCTATCATGTTTCATGGAGTTTGATTTTTAAGAAAAATAAATGCCAACTAAATTGCTTTAAAAATGAGCTGTACTCAAGGAAAAAAAGCCTAAAGCTTGGACCCAAAAATCATTTCCTAAAACAACTTTATAGGAGCATAAAATTCCAGCATTATAGCATAATGTGTAATACTATTTTATAGTGTAGATTATTAGTTTAGACATTACACTTTGTTCAGTAATAGCTTACTGAATATATAGCATGGAAGAAGACAATAATAAAAGCATGGACATTGTAAAACATGGGTTTGAAGGTTCATACAGTCCCTCACCCTGAGATTTTACAAGCATAGTTAACTAGACAATATTTTAGAATGGCCTGTCTAGAGTTTTATAATTTATGATTAGGGATTAAATAAACAACAAAACAAACTAATTAGCTGAGCTCAAAGGAAGTAAATCTTATTTGAGATGGAATATGCTTAGTATTCTGGGATTCCAATTACTAAATATTATAGAACAAATTATGTAAAAATATTTTGATGCCCAGGATACTCCCTAAAGATATGTGTTTCAATTTCTTAAAAATTCCCCCACACAATGTTTGGCTGACCAATTAATTAGCATTACTATCTATGTTAGAGATGGTAAAGAAGAATAAGAAGGAAATAAGTGGTGTTTGAATATGCACTCCTTCAAAAGGAACGGCTCATGAAAGGCCAATGATATAAATGTGCCAGAAGATTTGCATTCCTTTGCCAGTGGCCTTTGGAATAAAGAGGTAGAGGGCAGCAGCAGCGGCCTGAAATCTGTACACAGGACCCTGGTATTGTACTTTTTAAAAATCATTTTTTAATAATTTATGAAAGAATATATGTTATAGAAATTTTGAAATAACAGCTAATCAAAAAAAATTAAAATTACTCATATTCTTACTACCTGGGCATATACTATCAAAATTGATTTCCAAACTGTCGTCTAATTGTGTGTGATATGCATCATACATAATGCACAATATATGGTACAGAATGACCCCATGCCATTGTCACCTTGGCCCCAAATGGCATTCAGCTTAAGGCTGAGTAGAGGTTACAGCCCCTCCCATTTTAGATACCAGCACAACATCAAGTTGTGGAAATCTTACTAAAGATATCATTGTGCATAAAGGAAGAGTTAAGAATGGAAATAACGGCTGAGCTATAGGTGTTGAATTACTAGCATTTTCAGTTATAGTAAGTGAGATTTACAGATCCCAAGTATGCAAGGATACAACTTCCATTACTGAATTTAAGACACGTGATTTGTAAGATGCACGGCTGCTTTACGTACCATTAAGAAAGAAAAATCACTGCCAGCTAAACTATGATATGCCATGGATTGTGAGCTGTATTTCAATTTCAGACATATTAAGATGTGAAAAAAATGTGTGTCTTGGAATCAATGAACTACAGTATTTCCATAATTGTACTTAACTCTCGAACCCCATTTCTACTGATAACAGGAACATTGATCCTGCCAGTTCAAAGTAAACTGTGTTTTCTGGATTTTACTGTTTCATTGAGTAAACAATCAATTCAGAATTCTCCTGGAGGGGGCGCCCAGGTGGCTCAGTCATTAAGCATCTGCCTTTGGCTCAGGGAGTGATCCCAGGGTTCTGGGAGGGAGCCCACATCAGGCTCCCTGCTCAGCAGGAGGCCTGCTACTTCCTCTACCACTCCCCCTGCTTGTGTTCCCTCTCTGGTTGGCTGTCTCTCTGTCAAATAAATAAATAAAATCTTAAAAAAAAAAAAAAAAGAAGAAGAAGAATTCTCCTGGAGACAGTTCAGAGGGGGAGGGGCTGTTTTCTTAATTTCAAGGGGAAATGAAATATTTACCCATAGTCTCCTCTGGGCACAAAAGCCTAAGCTGAGATGGAGCTCACCCCTCCACGGCCTCCATTCTCCTGGTTCATATATTCTGATGCCTAGTGTGATCAAAATGCAAAGTGCCTCCAAGTCCACCAGCCCCTTTGGTCATCTCTCAGGACACTCAGGTACTCGCAGCTGCTTTTCCCATTCTACAGTGAGAGGTAGGCCCATCTGCTCTATATCTCCCTCACCTAGAAACATGCTTCTGCTCTGGCTCCATGCTGGACCCAGGGCTTGTCAGAGAGAGGCCTCTCCTGTCAGAGGACTTCTCCTGATTATGGTCTGAGAAGAAAGGTATAGATCTCTCTTTTTACAGAGCCTCCAAACTTTTTTTAGATTTCTATTATTCCCCGCAACACAAAGTATTTCAACCACGAGGATAAGTTAGCTACATACCCCTTTCTCAGGGAGTCAAACAACGAATTTTGTTCTCCTCTTTTCTCAACTTCCCTCCTTCCCTCCATCGACTGACTTTATCTTTACTCCCTAAGGCAGAAAAATATGGCTAGGTATTCAGACTAACCTATTTATGCCAGAATCATGGCTTTTGATGATATACAAACATCTCCTTAGAAGTTCAAATGCCAAGAATTTGACTCTTTTCTTGTCCCGGATAATCCCTCACCCTGAAGGCAGCTCATACAAAAAGCTGAGGAGAAAGGAACAAGGGAGATGAGCAGTCAGAAAAGGGAGAAGGAATCTTAGTCAACATGTCAAGATACAAGCCTACTAAATCAGTGATTCTGTGATACTTGGCTATATTCCTCCTGAAACAAGGAAGAGATTAAACCTCTTTTCTGAGTATAGAAAATTAGCCATATCTTGGGTTAAATTTGCAGGGCACATACTTTTTGGAGGAAGTTTAGGGCTACCAAAAAAGGCACTGGACTTTAATGGAGTACTCCAATCCCAAAGAGCTGAGTTATTGGGTACAACATTGAAGATAAACTCCACTGTATTTTAGGAATGACCTCAGTATTGTCAGGAGCAGACAATGGAACCTATATGTAGCCATCCTCCAATGCACGCCTTGAGATATATTGTGATCCCTCTGAGAGGAAATGGAAGGATCTAAGCCACACTGAGTTGCACACAACTGATGCAACAGACCCCCCCCCCAAAGTCATCTATATTCATTCCACTAGGAAAACCAACTTCTTAGAGTTTGAGATTGTGGTGGAATGATGATAAAAATGTCCCCAATTCTCTACTCTTTTCGTTATCCACACCTTTGCAATGTGATTTGGAAGTTTCTTTCAAGAGGTAAAATTTCTTTCCCCACTCCTGGAATCTAGGTTGGTCTTATGATTTTATGTGGTGGATAGAAAGGGCAGAAGTGGTAATGGACTTCTGAGTTCAGACCTCCAAAGGTCTTGCACATTTCTACTTTCTCTCTCTTAGAAATCTAACCAGCATCATAAGAAAAATCCCAGGCTAGTCTTTCAGATAATGAGTTGCCCCTGTTAACCAACCACCCACACCCACCCGTCATCCTATTTTGGGCACCCCCAACCATTCCTCTGAGTCACACTTGAGCCCATCCAGCCAAAATCCAAACAGCCAAGCTGTCCATTAGACTCAAGAACAATAAAGAAGTGCTTATGGCCTTGAGGACTACCTTTTGGGGTGTTTTAATTTGCAGCAATATCTAAAGAATATAGAAGTTAATACCCAGGAGGGGATGCTACCTTAACAAAAATGTAAGACATGTATTATTGGCTTTGAAACTGGGTAAGAAGCAGAGGCTGGAAAACAGAGAGAGCAAACTACTAGCAAAAGTTGGAAAAATGGTGAGGAAATTATATTTGATGATGAAAATATGGTGATCTGTGTTATGGAGCACTAAACATTGATAAAACAGTTGTCTTGCTTGCCTGGAAGATGAAAAATGTATCCAATGAACTTTTGGATTTGACTGGGGAAATCTCCAGGCAATATGACAAAAGTATTCTAGCTGAGCATGATACAATACAGGGGAAAAAATAAGATAAGACAAAGAAATAACTATCTGAAAGCAGAATTTGGAGGAAATATCATGGGCCATAACTTACTGAGTTGGAAAATGAAACTCTTTCTCATCACCAGTGTCCCCAGCCTGAGGACAAAGGTGAAATCAAGGGTTAAAATCTCTGAAAGAGTTAAGGTGGTGCTTAATAGGCCCTCTAACTTAGACAAAAGGACTTATAGGAATCTTCAGAGTGTGGTTTCACAGAAGCCAATCCAAAGTAGCAGTAGGTCTAAAGAAAGAGGAATGTTTGCTTTTTGTGAAATGAAGTAGACTTTGATTCAGTTAGGAAGATCACAAAGTTTTTAGACAACATTCATGTGAAACTACCACTAGCCTGGACTAAAAGGAACTGACATTGTTCAAATTATAAAAAGGTCTTGGCTTTCAGCTTTCTATAGGACGGAGCAGATTTAAAAAGTAAATCTTATGTCAAAAAAAAAAAAAAAAGGCCGTTTCTTCAGAAGTAGTCAAGGGGTGATGGGCAAGGGAGGATGAGAGACTAAAAAATGATGAAAATCAGCAACCACAGAGCCACTCCCAGAGAGCACTGGGGAACCGCTTGGGAGAACCTCAGTCTAATCAAGGAGCATTCCCAACCTCTAGGATAGAAGGACCTGGCAATATGCTCCCAGCTGGATTTCAGAACTGCTATAAACAAACCAGTGACCATTGTATGCATTCCATTCTCTTGTTTGACAGGAATACTGTTTGCAGTTACCTTGCCACCATCTTTATGTGATGTGGGAGGAAATGTCTTTTTAGTTCATAGGTCTCTGGAGCAAAAGGAACTACAACTAAGGAGTCATATATGAACCTGACTTAGACTTTTAAACTCTGGCATTTAAGCTTGACATCAGGAGTGACTGAAACTTTCAGAGAGCCAAGGATGAAGGGGAGGAGAAGACTTCGATAGAACGGCTCCAATTTTCTCCCCACCCTCTTTTTTTTTTTAATTATTTATTTATTTATTTATCTGGGAGAGAGAGAGCACAAGGTGTAGGAGGGGCAGATGGAGAGAGAGAAGCAGATTCTCCACTGAGCATGGAGCCCAATGTGAGGCTCGATCCCAGGACCCTAAGATCATGACCTAAACCTAAGTCAGTCACTTAACCAACTGAGCCACCCAGGTACCCATCTCCCCACCCTCTTTTATCCACATCCTTTTCAATGTGACTTTGCAGCTCCCCCACCAAAAGGTAGAGCAGATTCTATTTTCCTTACTGACTGGATCTGGCCAGTGGATTGTGGCAGAAAGTATGGTATGCCAATCTTGAACCTAGGCCTCAAGAGTTCTCTCTCTCTCTTTCAACCTCCACCCCTCCAGCTACTATAAGAAAAACCTTAGGCTAGGCCAGTGGAGAGACATGTGGCCTAGTTACCCTTCTCAATATAGACAGCAGCCAGCTAACTCCCAAACATCTGACCTAGGAATAGATGCACCAACTGACAACAGATTCATGAGTGAGCCTAGCTAAGATCAGCCAAGCTTGATCCAGATCAAAAAAATCATCCAGTTGACCTATAAACTTATGATCACTAACAAAATGCCTATTGTTTAAATCATTAAATTTTAGATGACTTGTTGCATAGCAACAGTTAACTGATACAGAATAATGCTCTACCCGGAGGATAATAGAGAAAATGTTGTCAAGATTTTCCATCAGGACATTGGGGAGGGTATGTGTTGTGTTGAGCACTGGGTGTTGTGTAAGACTGAGGAATCGCAAACCTGTACCCACGAAACAAATAATACATTATATGTTAATTTTTAAAAAACGAGCTGAGGAGAGGAAATTCATGGGAATCTTTTTATTCTGCCCCTCCCTCCATTGTTATTTGGCCCTATAATCATGGTGATGCAATTCAATGTCTGAGCTGGAATCTTAGTATATGAATTTTTAAATATAGGAATAAATTCTTTTTTAAAATTTTCTTCTTTAAAATACAGAAGTCTTATCTCTGCAGTGAAAGAAAGAAAGAAAGAAAGAAAGAAAGAAAGAAAGAAAGAAAGAAAGAAAGAGGAAGGGAAAGAAAGGAAAGAAAAAAAAGAAAAAAGATTTTCCATCAGGTCTGGGACCTACCTTATATCTTTCCAAAATAATTACTTTTCTGTCTGTCAACCATAGTCAGTTTCTGTTGTTTGCATCTAAACCCCTAATTTTTTTCTTATTGAATTAAAATTGACATACAATATTATACTAGTTTCAGGTATATAACATAGCGATTCAACATTTTTATACACTATGAAATGACCACCGTTATAGGTCTAATTATCCTGTTTATAAACTAATCTTTCATAGAGTAAGTCAATGGGCATTTTATAAAGGTGAAATATATACTTAAAAATATGATATATATGAGACAGAGAGAGAAATTTTAGAAGGACTTTTTAGGACCAAGTATGTCTTATAAAAATTTACCTGGAATTCAATAATTCCCATCACTTCAGTAAAATTCAATTTTCAAAATTATATTTCAACTTTACTTTTTAAATCATATGCATACCCAAATCTATCTACCTAAAATTGCTTCTATCAGTCCATATATATTTATACATAAAGAAATATCTGAAATTATGCTAATCAAACATAAGTCAGAATTTGCAGTTACAGTGCTTACTTGTTAAAGCAAACAAGTGACTCCAATCAGTTTATTCAAAGAATCAGTCAGTTCAGGTAGGACAAAGATATTCAAGCTTTTTTTTTTCGCCTGATGTATTGAATTAAATCAACATAATAAAACTCATAGCTCTATGAAATTAAGGATTAATCATATCACATTCACCGATGGGAAACTCTAATAAAATAAAAAAGATTTGTGCCTTCATATTTTCCAAACGTCTAGGAGGAAGTACAAAATACAGCATAAGGTGATGCTTACTTCACTTCCTATAGGGCCGACATATTTTAATCCACTCTTTCTTCATGACCGTTATTCAATAAAGATGATCCCAAAGAGGACACAGAACAACACTAATTGTGGGTGATTCATAACTTGACAATCAGATTTTTACTGCAGAATTCTCAGTAGGAATTTCATCAGAAATTCATAGAAAAATATTACGGCTTTTTTTTTCTTTTCTAAAACAATTTTGTTCAGGAATGATAATCAAGTATTTTCTTTGGACCTGTAGAAATCAAGGAACACTGGATTGCTATCAAGTCAAGATCATATTCTGATTTTTTCTTTTTAACCACAATTTACATTTACTTATTTCCTCTTAAAGTAAGTCATGCTTCACAGTCTACAGACAAAAATAAGGTCCATTAACCAACCCAAAACTCTATTTTATGTGGATATGCTTACAATGGTGTAGAAACTCTTCCCTCAAATCTCTCACAAATAAATTGAGTAATTCGTTAGATGCCATTTCTGTGCATCTGACCTAAAGTTCTCAGTTACCATGTAACTTGCAATCAACATTTCCCTCTTTTGTTATATTCTCTCACTGCTGTGATACTATTTAGGCCATCAGTGCCACTGGCAACATGCTATCAAGAGTAGGGATGTTGACAGCGCAGCCAAATGGATCCAGCAGAGCTAGGGAGACTGAAGATGTCTCATGGAGACTGCTAGTTTGGGCTGTCCAGGCATCCTGTGTCCTCCTGCTAGTGCCATTTCTCCAAGTCAGACCTGTCTGCCCAGCTACCAATGCTGGTGGAACCAGTGATACTGATAATGTCTTGTGTTTTCAACTACTGATGGAGATATTGGTGAAATGGTATTTTTGATGCTTACTTTCAGCTTTTAGTATCTGCTCACCATATTTAAGGGCTCTACCAAAGAATCCAACTGGGGACTGGCTGACCAGCTGGAGGTACCACACCCAGAAAGACCTTTCATCTTTGACTTTTAGGCAAAGCAATGTGCTTCAAATCTCTCTTATACTAGGATGGCCTTTTTGTCATACAAATAGTCCTCTAACAAGACTGTCAGTTGTTCAGATGCACACAGGCAGGCCTTAATTCAAGAATAAAAGAGAGGCGCCTGGGTGGCTCAGTCGGTTAAGGAGCTACCTTCAGCTCCTGGGATCCAGTCCTGCATCGGGCTCCCTGCTCGGCGGGGAGCCTGTTTCTCCCTCTGCCTGCTGCTCCCCCTGCTTGTACTCTCTCTGTGTCAAATAAATAAAATCTTAAAAAAAAAGAAAGAATAAGAATAAAACAGTTTGGGCTCAAGCTGGGTCTCTTCTACTTCTGTAAGAGCAAGTGAGAAAGTGGAGGGGAAAAAAGAAACTCTAAATTATTAAGTTACTCTCTATTTAGTCGAAGGAGATTTTCATATACATCAATACAAGCAAACGTCATACAAAATTCACTATTCAGAATGCCAAAACTCTTGTTCTTAATTACCACAATCTAGAGCAGCAAAGGATATCTCCCACATAATGAATAGGATTATAAACACGAGACCCACCCATCTTCGCTCATTCAATGAGTATTTATTAAACTTCTAGTTATGCCTTAAGCTATGCTAGACACTTGGAAACCTGATGAACAAGATGGTCAGTGCCTTAATGAAGCTTACATCTAAGTTTTTCTCCCCATCCTTCTTGGCAGATAATCTAAGACCACCAAAAGCTACTTCAGCAGGAGAGGAGAACATGAACTTAAGGTCAGATTATTTTCAAAGGGCAATGAGGCATATTACCTGTAGGGAAACATATACTGCTTGAACTTTCCTGAAAGCTACAGAATAAATCAAGGATCAGCATCATCATACTCTTTTCATAGGAGTTTTTTATTTTTTGTGCAAGGTGTTAACATGGAAATACATGAGTTACAATTTAGCATTGTTCTGAAGAAACTAAATCCGTTTTTAGTAAAAATGTCAAACTCAGATCAATTAATAAACAGAGCCATCTATAGAATGATGAGCTCACAGTGCAATTCCAAAACGAAACCGTTTCTGCATTGTCTGCTCTGCCAGCTAACTAATCTATAATATACAACTTGTAAAACCAAAAATACTATCTTTAAAATAAACCAGGCCTCAAAGAATCTCTGGTTTATAGGTGATATATTTCCCAAATCCGAAATTTCTTACATTTCCACTTAAAAGGACTAACAGAAAAAGTCAATGCTGTTTTCTCTCCTGCCAAATATTGGATATTGCTTTCAATTACTGACAATCTATACAGTATCTTAAAGACTAATTATATGTGTCAAATGGGACTTGGAGAAGGAAGGAGGATACATTTATGTGATCTTCAAAATAAAGTGAAAAACTTTAACCACACTGATTCACCAAATTTTCAAAAATAATAACCAGAGGGAGAGTTTCCTTGACTTCTATTTTACTTCAAGAGAACTTCACCAAATTAGAAATAGGAGGGAATTCACTGCTGGCCCAAGACATAGAACCTGTATTTCATGTTCTTCCAGTTAGAAAAAACTTCCCTGCTGTACTATTATGTCTAAAATTAAAATGAAGGAAAGAATAAAAAATTGAATCAATTTATATGGAGGAGTAAAGTCTGTCATGCAACTATGTGAGATTGGCTAAGTGACTTACTGTGAGAAAAAACAGAACAAGCAGCATTGCCTAAAGAACTTCATAGATTGCTCTACATTTAACAGCTTAAGCATGAGTCTCTCCTTCTGAAGAAAGAATTTTCATTTCATCTAAGGAAAGGACAGTAATATTGGTTTTCTTTCTACCAGTAGCGCAGATAGTAAACATTTAGCCTCCATAGTATGATTTGAAGGGCTGAACAAATCTCACCAACAAACATATCCCCTTTTTCCCATATGCCTAAAATTCCACTATCATCAATTCAGTCCTTTGTATCTGATAGGATTTTGATTTAGAAAGCACCATCATATTTTGTGGCCTAGCTTGTTGTGGTATAACTACCTTTGGCATTTCTGAGTTTCTCTGTAATTTCTCCTCTGTATAGAACTTCATATGTGTTTGGATTATCACACTTAAGATGATCAATTAAGGTGGACTGCAAACATGATTTTGAAAATTAGATATGAAAGTACAGAAAAATTACTAACTTCTGAATGGAAAATAAGCTAATTTGCAAAAGGTCACTATATCTATTCGTCTTCTTTCGAAGATATGAATCTATTCCATTTTTTAAAGATTTTATTTATTTATTTATTTATTTATTTTAGAGATAAGAGAGAGAGCATGAGCAGGAGGAGGGTCAGAGGGAGAGACAGAATCTCAAGCAGACACCCCCCCCCCCCCCCCCCCCCCCCCCCCCGCTGAGTGCAGAGCCTGACGAGGGTCTCAGTCTCACAACCCTGAGATCATGACCTGAGCCAAAATCAAGTCAGACTGATTCACCAACTGAGCCACCAAAGCAACCCTAATCTGTTCCATTTTTAACTACACAACCTTCAGGAAATAAATCAGGCATCATATTCTGATATCTAAACCAATGCCTAACAGCATTCACAGACAG
The DNA here is from genome assembly GCF_002007445.2 of Ailuropoda melanoleuca. Classification (NCBI taxonomy): domain Eukaryota; kingdom Metazoa; phylum Chordata; class Mammalia; order Carnivora; family Ursidae; genus Ailuropoda; species Ailuropoda melanoleuca. The sequence goes on along the minus strand of NC_048227.1, from coordinate 67,766,371 downwards.
GCAATTTTCTCACCTAAGTGATAAGAAGTTTTCATTTGGAAGCCTAAGTCCATATCTCTTTGGTATAGTTCAAACATTGTGAGTATTTACTAATACCCAGCCACTGTGCTAGACACATAAGAGAATACAAGATTGGACATGGTCCCTAGAGAGAGACACATAAATTCAAATAGTTCTAAGGCAGGGCAGACTGTGACAAATGCATCAGGAAAGTACAAACAAAATATTAGTAGAGAAGGCTAGAGATACAGGTTACCTTAAAATTGCGGCAATGCAAAGACCTTGTAGAGAAGGTAAAATCTGCTAAAAAATCTCTGTGCCAAAGCATGACAGGAATAAATAAGGCACTACCTGCATTTATGATAAATCTCAGGCTATCAGGAGAACAGGACCCAAAGTACTACAGTGGACCAACACTCTACAGCAATGGTGTGAACAAATTACATACTATGGAAGAAAAGAGCATGTTCTTCTAGAGCGTTGGGGAGGAGTCTTTCTTGAAATAGAAGTAAGTTTCACCAGATAATAAGGTGGGGGGATGGGGTGGGGGTGGGAGGAGTAGGAAATTCCAGGCAGCAGAGTACCACATAGTCAAGAAAACTCTCCAAAAGAAGGGTCTGAGTTTCACAGGGTCAACAGTGACAGGGATTTCAAAGACAAGGAGGTAAAACACAACAGTTCATTACTGTCTGCAAAAGAATGCTTTTATAAACTAGAAGACAGCTTTCGACTCAACTTTGTATTTTATTCTTCTTGGAACTTATTTTCTAACTTTCATTTCTGCTGTGAGTAAAGCCCTCCCATGTACCCTACATTCATGTAGATTTTGAAATTCACACCTTCCATGCCTCTCTACCAAGATTCTGACCAGTCATGGCCTCCCAAATTCTGTACACTTTACATGTTTTGGTACAGTTCAAGCCTGACCTCTATTTGACAAAGGCAGAGGAACTTCTTTGCTTACAAGGGTCATATGGTTTTTCCTTGTACAGATAGGTAATTAGACTATCTTTTCTACTATTAACACATTTGTACCATTATTCTAAACAGCCCAGACTGGAGCATGTCCCCATAGGTCACCACCACAGTTTGTGTTATCAGGCCAAACTATAAGATACTTAGTCAACTACAGAACTCTGGCTTGGAACTTATCTCCTTCCTGCCAGAGTTCCTCGGGAATGGGTATTCATTGTTTCTTCGGGGTTTTCTTTTGTTGTATTAAGTGTTTGTGATTTGACCTTACTCAGGAAAGCATCTGCCTGGTAATCTAGCCATCAGAAACCTGTCCATTGAGAAGTTGCAAAGACCCTCCCTGGAATTACTATCATCTCCTTCTACATGGTGGTTGGTTTCTCCCAGGGAGGCATCAGGCTACAGTTTCTGGCCTCCGACCCACCAAATAGTAACACCTCTCCTTGGAGGCCAAGTAGATCAGAGAGCACCTAGTGTTGGGCCCAACGTGGCTTCCACAAATAAAACCTGAGAACAATGCAATTACTTGCTATTTATCCTTGCCTTTTTTAACATTGTCTCGATGTACATGGTTCTAGGTTATTCTACTTTCTAAGAAGGCCATTCTCTTGCTTGTCAATTTATGTGTTCATTTAACAATTCTTGCAATCACAAAAGAGAAACACATTAACAGAAAGCAAATAGATGTAACACCTTTCAATAGAATAAATATACATACCATGTGCTGTTACGAGGAAAACCAAGGGAAAAGCAGGCGGTGCCTACGATGGGGAATTAGTGAGTGCCTAAATCACATTATAAGGTGATTATTGGCTCTTTATATACTTGAGTCTTTAGAGTTTCCATTCCAAATTTGCATGTAAAGTCAACTCCCAATTACTTTGGTCACAGAAGGCAAGTAATGAGAAGGGCAATACAAAACCTATTTACATTTTATCCAGAGCTGATTTTAGACACCATTTTGAAGTAGATAAAATTTATGAAGTTTCTCAGCCTCTAAATTCACCTCTTTTCTACTCCAACCCAAATTTCCTTCTCCATATTGCCCTAAGTTTCCTCTAAAGACATGCAGTATCTTTGTGCTCCGCTCTTCTGCCACAACTCATCACTACCACCCACGTGACCCTGGAAAAGATCAGGTATTAGTCATTTATACCTTAGGATGAACTGAACCCCATATATATCTCCCTGCAATTCTTGCCCTTTATAGCTTGTCTATAGTTATGTGATGAATATTTCCATTCCCCATTTAATTCTCCTCTTGAGGGAATGTCAACCATCAAAAGAACCACTGATATAGACACCTACACACTTCACCTACATGGTAGGGCATGATAGAAAGATAAGAATGACCCAACACTGTGTATACTAGAGATGCTCCTTAAATGTCCTCTACTTGCCCAAGAAAGAAAGCAAATAGGACATCCCATCTGGAACAGGGTTTAAAAATAAAGTGGTCTACTGGGGTATAAACAGTTATCTCTTAGCTACTGCTATGATGCATATAACATGTAATAAACAAACATTGTCTAAGATGGTAGGATAAAGGTCAGTTGTCCAAGCTGATCATCAGAACGAGTGCTCCTAAGGCAAGTACTTGGAGCAGACCAGTAAAGCCAGACAACCAGGGAGTCAGCAACATGACCCCAGGGAGCAGTAGATCTGGAGAGAGTGCAGAAATATTAGAAAGGACTTCTAAGAGGAACATCCACTAACACCACTGTGGTTAGTTTTTCCGAGTAGATGTCCATATGTACTGACATAGTGGCTTAAATACTCAAGGGCAATACCCACTACTAAATCATCTTTACCTCAAGCTAAGTACTCCTAAAAATCTAAGTTCTTGGAATCGTTACTCTATGACATAACTTTTATCAAATTCTTCATAAATGTAAAAAAAAATGAAATAACTACAGGTAAGATACTATTGATTTTTATCTGTCCATATTTGTTGATACTCTTTTAATATTAATGTCCTATAACAGGAAGAAAGTAAATGTGCCTTTTCTCCATTTTCTTCATTTCCTGTACCCCTGGACTCCAATGAATGGATATTTTTTTCTTTTTTTTCTAGGAGGAATATATGTGTGCACAGATTAAAATGTGTTCTAACAGAAAATCAATCCCACTGATGGCATCTTAACTTAGTACTAGAAGAAGAACTATAAACAAAGAAATCCCCAAACAATGGAAGTATTTACATCTTCTAAGAAAGCAAGCAGAAAATAATTCTAAAATTGCTGAGATTAACTTGTCAGTCTTAATCCAAAGGAGGCCTATTTGGTTAGGTCACCAAACCTGAGTAGAAAATATATCCATACAACTTCATTACAGTGGCCAATATGGCTGTCAGGGCTAGGCTGAAGTACCAAGTCAAAACTAAATAAATAATAACAAGATCATGATAAATCACTACTAACAATGATCTGTTCCTATCCAACCCTCAAAGCTAACATGACTTCACCAGAGAATCTCATAACCAGCTGAATAACTACATTCTTTTATATAGTTTTGGGTAGTAGGCATGTCCTAAAACTCCTAGAAGCTCTATCTAGAGAACAGCTTCATGAGACTATCTGTATCATGTCTGTATGTGTGTGTGTGTGTGTGTGTGTATATATATATATATATATATATACACACACACACTAAATGTATATATACATAAACATCTAGAAATACATAGTGTACAGATAAAATGTGTGTGTGTGTCTATATATATAAATATATACAGTCATCCTTTTATAAGAAGACTCATGAGATAAATTCTTCTCAGAGAATAGAGACTATATTTTCTTTTTCCATTTTATCTCTCCTTCTGAAAGTATAAGTTTCTTTTGATCTAGGACTAAATAAGGCCTATAAATCTGAACATGTTATTATTTTGGCCTTGGATATCAGAAAACTTAGAAAATTATTTCACAATTATATCTAGTGTTCTTAACTTGTGTTTTTAATCAAATTTTCTTCCCCATTTCAAATTTTCTCATCCTCATTATTTAGGTCTTGATTTACTAACATAATTCTAATTATTGTTTTGCTTGTATTCTTAAATACTTCATATCCTTTTTATTTGTGTGATAGGTGTAGATGATAGATGTATAATATAGATATGTCCATATGTTTATATAATAAAAGTAAGATAATAGCTATTATTTACTTATATTTTATACTGAAATTATTCTGCTCTTTCTCAAATGGAATCCGAGAGAGGGTTCTGATATGGAAGAAGCGACCTGGGGTACAGGAAACAAAAGGCTCAGCACTCACATGGAGGTGGCAGGTACTGAAAGCACTCTTCTTTGTCACAGGAGTCACCAGTCAACTTTGTCCAGGGAAGAACTCTGTCTGTGAGTAGGCTCAGGGTGAATGGGAAAGAAAGAGCTGAAGAAGAGTAGGTCCTTAGAGGTCAGGTCATTGCCAACTGGGAGCCAAAAACTCAGGTGCCCCTAATTGTTCTGGAGCAGGCTCTGGAGCCAATTCCTACTCAGAGAGCTACCAAAGAAAAAAACAAAAGCCCTGTATCAGCTCTAGAACGTTTTAATCTCTTGGAGCCACTGCACTGGAAAGAATCATGGCTGAAAGAAAAGCAGTCACACTTTGAGTTTTACTCCATGGTGGGTAAGGGCAGATTGACAAGTGGTCACGTAATGGTACTTTACATTCTTTATTATCTCAAAATAATTTTCTTGCTAATAGATGGAATATATTTCACATTTGTTAAATAGAAAAGATAAACTCCATTATAACCACTCAACTCAGATCATGTCTAAGATACCTGATAAGCCACTGCAATTAATGATTGATCTCAATCAATTTCCTGGTTTCTGTCATAGCTGGCCAAGTCCAGGTGACATTCTGGGACCTTTAAGACCAAGAGATCAGGGGGATCTAACAGTAAGGTGAGGCCACTATGGGAAGATCAGCAGTCTCACTGGAGCAGAGCCAACTTAAATGTAGCCAAGGCATGTTACAATATTTCTAAAATCTCATTCCAATGGGCAGGGGAAGGCACACAAAACAATGTCCAGTCAATGAAGAGTTGTCCAACTAAGTAGAAGTTCAGAATAAGATTAGGAAGGTCTATTTAAGTCTCTCTGAAGGATGTTAGAAGCAGGATCCAGGCCTAGAGAGAGAAAAGCCTGGCAGATCTTAGAAGGAAGGTTCAGTCCCAGCCAACTCCATGCTCCAGAATTCAGTCCCAGCAGAAAACTAAAGTAGGAACCAGAAGCCAAGAGCCCATCAGAGAGAAGATCCATACAGCAGACTGGCCCCATTTACAATGAGATGCAAAAAAACCAAAGACAAACAAACAAACGGAGCTGAAGATATAGTTCACTGCTTAGCCTGAATCATTGTTGCATACCAGACGGCAAGTGCAAGGTGACAGACTACAGATCATGCCCGCTGGTGGGAAAGAGACTCTCAGTGTACTGCCAGTCAGGCTTCCACTAGTTCAGGAACCAAGCAGGGCTGCACAGGCCTGAGGCTGGCAGGCCTGAATACCCAGAGTCACAGTTCTTGCCAGCATCTGACATGGTGCCTTCCCTTTTCCTGACACAGAGGCATTTGCATAGGGAGAGTGTGAAACAGCCCAGCCAGAGCCACAGGGAGCACAGTGGGAAGAAGAACACATAAAGGAAGATTGATCAGTTCAGGAGCTCAGTCTTAAAAAAAAAAAAGAATGACCTTCCCAGCATAATCATATACTGAATTTCAGGCTATACTGATGTTACGAAGGATAATTTTATCATTACTTTTTATGAATAATTCTCTGGAAACTCTATTCTCTCTTTAGAAATTTTCCATCTAAATATTTTATATAAGCCCTTTTTTTCTTAAAAAAATCCAGCATTTTTATAATACATCAGCCTGATATATTTTATAATACATGCTGTTTGAGTTAATGAAAATCTGGAGATGAAACTTATTACTTAAATTATTTTAAGATACATTATACCGCTTGTAGAAAACTGCCATTTTCCCCTCAGGATAAACCACTTCCCTCTGGTTTTGCATAATAAATACTTGCAATTCACAAATTCTGGAATTATAAATCACTGTATCCCCTTGAAACATAACCAGTCAACTATCTTTGTCAACTAAGATGTACTGAGTTGCTATTTTATGGGATACTATAATCCAGGATACAAATTAAACTAAAATTAACTGTATGCAAAACCTATTACAAAGGAGTTTATAAACCTACCACCTGAAAGTTTTAAACAACAAGAAAACCCAAGAATGGGGAAGATTTAACATGAAAACCATTATAGGGAATACTTTTTATAATGCCTAGAGTTATCCAATACTGTAATAAAATTATGCATATAATTAGAAGCAATGAGCTTTATTCTTAAAGAAATGAAAGCCCTGCACAGTAGGAGCTATTTCTTGTGGCACAATAACAGTCAGAAGGAGGACCAGAATCACCTGGTCTACCTCATATATCTACTCTTTGGGGAAAAAAATATATTTTCCTCATGAAATTATGAGAGACAAAGTTAACAGTAAACTGTTCATTCATACAGCCACACTTAGAATAGGTCCTGCATTTGGTTTAGTGCTCTACTATCACCATCTTGAAACTCTTAATAATTTTTGAACAAGGGGTCCTGCAATTTCATTTTGCACTGGGCCCCACAAAATTATGTAGCCAATTCTGCATACAGAGAAAAAATTGCAAGTAAAGGAACATCATCTCAATTGCCATGGGATTTAACATGTATCTGGTGCATGGCACATAAACAGAAAATGTTCATTGAATGAATTAAATCAAAGGCATTCCCTAATTTCTGAGACAGATTTTAATCCAAATAGTTAATTTTCTTTATATCAATTTATGGGGGGGTGGAATCAGAAGAGGGAAGCCTCCCCCCTGATAACCCTTTCACATAACAACTTGGTTACATTATTATTCTCTTCTCTTAACAATCAATATGCAAAACGTATTCAAATTTATTCAATTGTACTGTGTGACCAGGATTATACTGGTATCCAAATTGTCAAGAGCACCTCCAGAACCCCCAGATCCTCAGGAAGGCCACCAGAACTCCTTTTACATGAGGACCCATTTCCATAGACTTCTCTAAGGAAACACGAAAGGTAACTTTCTATTTTGACAGCTAGTTCTCTGAGGCCCTTGGGCTCTCAAACTCTTGATTCTAGAAAGGCAGTGAGTCAGCCTGTTTCAGAAGAAGCTAGTAAAGTAATTTGATTTTGGCCAGGGGTATTGCTACATGGGTAAATGTCCTTCATATGCACTTCTGCAGGCAGGTTTGGGGATTCCTGCCCAATCTAGGTCATCTTTTCTGTTACAGCACAGCATCTACTTCAGAGATAGGCCTAAGTGGCCGTGTTTTACTGTATGACCCCGCTCCAGTGGCCACAGGTGACTGGGCAACACATGGGCACTAGTTTCAAGGGCAGATCCTTCCCCGTGACTCTGAACTAAGACCTACAGAGCTGGAGTCAGAGTGGGAACTCCCACTGAAAAGTCATGAGGACGTGGGGCTAGAGTGATCCTTTCCAACCATGTGTCCACTTATATTTAAGTCACGGAAAACTAAATTGCACAGAGAACTAAAAGAATAGGGCAAACATAGCCATACAGTGAAAGTCAGAAACCCAGAAACCCAGAGAAAGACAGAGAGTAGTCTTCCTAACAGCTTTCCAATTTTCAACTCCATCCTCAAAAGGCCCAGCTTGTTTCCATTTTCTTATAGTAAATAAAAATCCTTTCACTAAGCTAGCCTGAGTGGGTTTTATTTCTTGCAATCAAATGTCTAGTACAGCATCCCTGAAGAACGTATTCTAAGTTATCTGATAGCACTTACTGTGAAACTGAAACACCAAAACTGCTGGAGTCACAAAAAACACAAAACAAACAAACAAAAAAAAACAAAACAAAAAAAACCCATCCAGTATTGGCCATAAGAGCTTTCATTAGATTGGAAGAAATTTCTTCTTCCAACTTCAAAGACACAGTGACAATTTTAACAGTTTGTATAATCTAAAAATCTTTCCTTCTTTCCTGTGCCCACTCCAGCTGCTCCAACTGTACCCACCCAGTGTTCTGTTCCTCTCCTATTACCTAATAGACAGTGGGAGGTCCAGCCCTCTCTAGGACTTCCCAGAATCCCAGTTCTTGGGTAGTGGCAGCCAGAGTACCAGCTATAAAAGTCATGACAATGATACCAGTTGCCAAAGAGTGCTCTGGAAACCAAAAGAAAGAAAAGAATCTCAACAGGGAAAAACTAAGCAAAAGCCTATACTCAAAAGCCATTCTAACCATCATCCATGTCCTTCTCCTCATGACTGGTACAATCTGAGAAAGTAAGGAGTAGTTATATATGTCAGTACTCTTGACTGCTTTTTGTTGAATTCATTTAAGATCTTTGCTGTATGCCTTATTATTTTTTCATACTGCTTCATTTATCATCTTCCCCCAAAACTTTCAAAGGCAAGATAATGCCAAGAATTATCTTTTATCTTACACAACATTTGGCACAAAACTGGACACATAGAAAGTTTTAAAAAATACTTATTCAACTGAATTAACTGAATGACTAGTTTCTCAAGAGGGGTTCATAAATTTCAATTTTTCATATGGTGGATTCTAGCCCACTATCTTGATGGATAGAAGATAAAAGCCTAAAGTGCAAGGGAAAATGCTTCACCTACCCTAACCTCTAAACCTTAATTGATTCTCAAGTGTTTTCTGAGTTTTCCCCCTGGTATTATTTAGGACTTTTTCACAATGTGGATTTCTGCCAAGCCAAGCTTGAAACACATCATTTCAGTCTTTCTCCCTCTCACACACACGTGCATGAGCACAGGCACAGACACAGACACACACAGACACAAACACACACACAGACACACACACACACACACACACACACTCAATCATACTGTCTTTGCCTAAAGCAGATTCAGTTTGTTGAGCTTTCCCTTAGCACAGCACACACACAGCATCTTGTATAGTTGTCTGCATACACTAAGTACTTAATAAATGTTTTGCTGTTTTAAGTAGCTGACTATCTGTAGAATGTCTTCAAAATAGCCCAAGACTAAGGGTAAAAATGAAATCTCTGTGAATTTTTTAAAGAAAGTGCCAAGAAAGGAATGTTAATAGTTACTGCTTCTTTTCCTCAACTGTGTCAAAATATGCCCTTGAAAACAGAGTTCCTCCATATTTATGGCTTCCTGTGGTACATACCTGGCTGAACCCTGAGCTCTGACCATCTGGATGGACTCCAGCGTAGTTGGTCATTACCATACCATGGTGCCATGGTGGTTACTCTCCTTGCTTGCCTTGCGTCTCGTTGATTCACTGAATCCTTTATCTCCGAATTCAGAGTAAACTCAAAACACAGTGGTTTCCTCTTGCCCTTGTGAGAGGAACCTGGGGTTTTAGATTTCTAACCTACACTTTGTTATCACTCACTTGAATGTCTGACACATGGCTGTCTCATGCTTAGCCATGTAATAACCCTAGTACTACCCATCTTTTCTTTCTTTCTTTTTTTTTTTTAAAGATTTTTTATTTATTTATCTGACAGAGATAGAGACAACCAGCGAGAGAGGGAACACAAGCAGGGGGAGTGGGAGAGGAAGAAGCAGGCTCATAGCGAAGGAGCCTGATGTGGGGCTCGATCCCAGAATGCCGGGATCACACCCTGAGCCGAAGGCAGACGCTTAACCGCTGTGCCACCCAGGCACATCTTTTCTTTCTTTTCTCCTTCTTTCTTTAATGTTCATGCTCCCTTTTAACAGACATTAAATGAGGATTTACTATGACTCCGAAGAAGCAAAGAGTGAGTAAGACAGAGTCTCTGATTTGAAGAAGTCCATCATCCACTGAAGGAGACTGTCAATTAAACAAGCAATTAGAATATAATATGAAAAATGTTTTTCTAGATACATACATAGTAAAGTGCTTGATTCTTTTGGGAGGAGCCAGGGAAAACTCTGTAGAGAAGATGAATCCTGAGCTAAATTTGAAGGACTATTGATGCTATTGCCCAAATGTTATGCTATTAGCCAATGTTTTTATGTATTGCTTCTAGGCAATATGAAGAAGAACTACAAAGTTAGATTTACAGTTTAGAAATTTTACTCAGATAGGTATGGCTGATCTGGGGGGTAAGGTCAGAAAAATATACTTGTGTAGACTTAAGAGTTTTTTACTTATATTTAAGTTTTTATTTTTCATAGTTAATTATATTTACCAATTTTCTTTTATTTAATAAAGGTATTTAATGATATCTTAAAAGCCACAATGAAAGTAATAACGAAAAGATAATCTTGGCTGTTTGTGAGATTTTTCTATTTTTTTATTGCTGAATAATACAAAAATCTGAGTAAAAAGTCTAAGGTATTACTAATACATACCTTTATTTTTATTGCTAATAAGATTTTTTAAATTATAACACAAGTCCTTCTTATAATATTTGAATAATAAAAATTGCACATATAAACTAAACATATAACTAAACATGACTGCCTTTATGTTTGGGTAAACTTTTCCTGCTGATTTGAGAATTCCTGCTCCTGCTGATTTGAGAATTCCTATTTATCTTCCCTATGAAAGTATCTATAAGTACTTGATACTGAAGCTTAAAATTCTACTATTAAAGATGAGGCTTTAGATTTAATATAAAGTCTCTTTCCGGAAAGATACTTAAAAGTGGCCATGGAATACTGACTGAGGAGATAACCATTATTGGACAATAGCATCTTAAAGAGAATCAGTTTATCAAGTGTGTTTCAACTGATAACTAAGTTCAAGTAGGTTACTAAGAAAATAGGATTCTTAACAAGGCTGGGAAAACTAAAAAAGAGATGAGAACTGTCCTGGGTAAGGTTAATAGCAAGCACTAGAAAGCCAGAAGTAGACACGAGAGTGTTGTGTGTGTTAGGAAAGAGGAGTCAGTATAAGGGAAGAAGAGCAATAGAGAAAAGAAGAAAAGCAAAGAACATATAATTACAATTTTTCTATGACTGACTCGCAAGTGTCCTTCTCAAGACATGCCTTTAATTAGCATCCTCATTTTAAAAAATTAAGGAATGGGCATGATTCTGGAATTAGCACTGAATATAAACACTCCACAGTACCTTCCTGTAGTTAAATACAACTAAAAACTTTGTTGTCAACTACCCAAGGGCTCTAAACAACTAATAATGGTTCTTTTTTTTTTTTTTACCTCTCACTAATGTTTCTTTTTCTTTCTCTTTTTTTTTAATTTTATTTTATTATATTATGTTAATCACCATACAGTACATCCCCAGATTCCGATG